>NW_024740785.1:0-16633 GCF_018991925.1 Homarus americanus | reverse complement strand
TTAAATGACGTTAAAGAAGCAGTATTAAATGATGATAAGCTAACATTAAATGACGTCAAACTGACGCGTTAAATGGCGTTAAACCCCAAAGTTAAATGGCGTTAAACTAGCGTTAAATGACGTTAAACTAACATTAAATGACGTTTAACTAACGTTAAATGGCGATTAAACTAACGTTAAATGGCGTTTAGTAGGTTAAATGACGTTAAACTAACGTTAAATGGCGTTAAACTAACGTTAAATAGCGTTAAACTAACGTTAAAAATGACGTTAAACTAACGTTAAATGGCGTTAAACTAACGTTAATGGCGTTAAACTAACGTTAAATGGCGTTTAATTAACGTTAAATGACGTTAAACTAACGTTAAATGGCGTTAAACTAACGTTAAATGGCGTTAAACTAACGTTAAATGACGTTAAACTAACGTTAAATGACGTTAAACTAACATTAAATGACGTTTAACTGACGTTAAATGGCGTTAAACTAACGTTAAATGGCATTTAATTAAGGTTAAATGACTTAAACTAACGTTAAATGGCGTTAACCTAACGTTAAATGGCGTTAAACTAACGTTAAATTGCGTTTAACTAACGTTAAATGACGTTAAGCTGACGTTAAATAGCGTTAAACTGGCGTTAATTGGCGTTAAACTAACGTTAAATGGCGTTAAGCCTAACGTTAAATGACGTTAACCAAACGGTAAATGATGATAGCTAACATTAAATGACGTTAAACTGACGTTAAATGGCGTTAAACTAACGTTAAATGGCGTTAAACTAATAACGTTAAATGGCGTTAAACTAACGTTAAATGACGTTTAACTAATGTTAAATGGCGTTAAACTGTAACGTTAAATGGCGTTAAACTAACGTTAAATGGCGTTTAATTAAGAGTTAAATGATGTTAAACTAATAACGTTAAATGGCGTTAACTAACGTTAAATAGCGTTTTAAATAGGTTAAATGATTAAACTAACGTTAAATGGCGTTTAACTAACGTTAAATAGCGTTAAACTAACGTTAATGGCGTTTATTAACGTTAAAATGAAGTTAAACTAACGTTAAATGAAGTTAAACTAACGTTAATGGCGTTAAATTAACGTTAATGACGTTTAACTAACGTTAAATGGCGTTAAACTAACGTTAAATGGCGTTAGTAAGGTTAAATGACTGAAGTTAAATAGCGATAAACAATAACGTTAAATGGCATTTATTTAACGTTGGTAAATTTAAACTAACGTTAAATGAGATTAAACTAACGTTAAATAAGCATTCATTAACGTTAAACATTTATACTTATTAATCATTATTAACTACGTAAAATAATTAACCGAAACGTTAATAGCGTTAAACTAACGTTAAATGACGTTAAACAAACGGTAAATGATATTAATAACATTAAATGACGTCAGCCTGACGTTAAATGGCGATAAACTAACGTAAAATGGCGTTAAACTGGCATGAAAATGGCGTTAAACTAACGTTAAATAGCGTTAAACTAACGTTAAATAGCATTAACTAACATGTTCTAATGGCGTTTAATTGGGTTAAATGACGTTAACTAACATTAAATGGCGTTAACTAACGTTAATGGCGTTATAACACGTTAAATGACGTTTAAATAATGTTTAATAGAGAGTTAAACTAACGATTAAATGAGCATTAAACAAACGTTAAATGCTTAAACTAACACTTGGCGTTAAAAGTTAAATACATTCGCAAATTTAAATGGCACTTAGAAGCTAACGTTAAATGACTTAAACTAACGTTAAATGACGTTAAATAACGTTAAATGACGTTTTAACTAACGTTAAATGGCGTTAAACTAGCACGTTAAATGCGTTAATAACGTTAAATGGCGTTTAATTAAAGGTTTAAATAAAGTTAAGCTAACGTTAAATGGCGTTAAACTAACGTTAAATGGCGTTAAACTAACGTTAAATGGCGTTAAACTAACGTTAAATGGCGTTAAACTAACGTTAAATGGCGTTAACTAACGTTAAATGGCGTTAAACTAACGCATTAAATGACGTTAAGCTGACGTTAAATAGCGTTAAACTAACGTATGGCGTTAATAACATTCAATACGTAAACTGGCATTCGAGCGATAATAACATTAAATGACGTTAAACTGACGTTAAATGGCGTTAAACTAACGTTAAATGGTTAAACTAACGTTAAATAATTAAACTAACGTTAAATGACGTTAATTAACGTTAAATGACGTTTAACTAACGTTAAATAGCCATTAAACTAACGTTAAATGGTAAATAGCGTTAAATTTCGGAGTTAAATGACGTTAAACTAACGTTAAATGGCGTTAAACTAACGTTAAATGGCGTTAAACTAACGTTAAATGAAAATTAACGTAACGTTAAATAAAGTTAAACTGGCATTAAATTCAGTTAAACTAACGTTAAATAGCGTTAAACTAACGTTAAATGACGCTTAACACGTTAAATTGCGTTAAACTAACATTCGCGTGGTTTAATTAGGTTAAATGACGTTAAACTAACGATTAAATGGCGTTCAACTAACGTTAAATGGCGTTTAATTAACGTTAAATGAAGTTAAACTAACGTTAATGGCGATTAAACTAACTGTTAAATGGCGTTTAATTAACGTTAAATGAAGTTAACGTTAAATAATACGTTAATTAACATTAAATGGCGTTAAACTAACGTTAAATGGCGTTAAACTAACGCTAAATGGCGTTAAACTAACGTTAAATGGCGTTAAACTAACGTTAAATGGCGTTAAACTAACGTTAAATAACGTTAAACTGACGTTAAATGGCGTTAAACTAATGTTAAATGGCGTTCACTAACGTTAAATGGCGTTAAACTAACGTTAAATGGCGTTAAACTAACGTTAAATGGTTAAACTAACGTTAAATGGCGTTTAATAGGTTAAATGACGTTAAACCAACGTTAAATGGCGTTAAACTAACGTTAAATGGCGTTTAATTAGAGGTTAATGACGTTAAACTAACGTTAAATGGCGTTAAACTAACGTTAAATGGCGTTAAACAACGAAATGGCGTTTAATTAACGTAACAAATTCAGACTAACGTTAAATGAAGTTAAACTAACGTTAAATAGCGTTAAATTAACGTTAAATGACGTTGTTACGTTTAATGGCGTTAAACTAACGTTAAATGGCGTTTAATTAAGGTTAAATGACGTTAAACTAACGTTAATGGCGTTAAACTAACGTTAAATGGCGTTAAACTAACGTTAAATGGCGTTTAATTAACGTTAAATGAAGTTAAACTAACGTTAAATGAAGTTAAATAACGTTAATAGCGTTAAACTAACGTTAATAGCGTTTAATAGGTTAAATGACGTTAAACTAACGTTAAATGGCGTTAAACTAATGTTAAATGGCGTTAAACTAACGTTATTTAAATAGCGCGCAAATTAACGTTAAAATGACGTTTAATTTCTCGTTAAATGGGCGTTAACCAACGTTAAATGCGCGTTTAATTAAGGTTAAATGACGTTAAACTAACGTTGTCGGCGTTGGAACTAACGTTAAATGGCGTTAAACCAGGTCGTTAAATGGCGTTTAATTAACGTTAAAATGAAGTTAAACTACACCAGCCGAAGCAAAACTAACGTTGAATGGCGTTAAACTAACGTTAAAATGGCGTTTAATTAAGGTTAAATGACGTTAAACTAACGTTAAATGGCGTTAAACCAATGTTAAATGGCGTTAAACTAACGTTAAAATGACGTGCTTAATTATCGTTAAATGGCGTTTCTAATTAACGTTAAATGAAGTTAAAACTAACGTTAAATGAAGCTAACCAACGTTAAATAGCGTTAATTAACGTTAAAATGACGCGTTTAACTAACGTTAAAATGGCGTTAAACTAACGTTAAATGGCGTTTAATTAAGGTTAAATGTTAAATTAACGTTGTAACGGCATTAAACTAACGTTAATGGCGTTTAATTAAGGTTAAATGACGTTAAACTAACGTTAAATGGCGTTAAACTAACGTTAAATGGCGTTTAATTACGTTAAATGACGTTAAACTAACGTTAAATGGCGTTAAACTAACGTTAAGCGTTAAACTAACGTTAATGGCGATTAATTAACGTTAAATGAAGTTAACCAACGTTAAATGAAGCGGTTAAAACTAACGTTAAATAGCGTTAAATTAACGTTAAATGACGTTTAACTAACGTTAAATGGAGTTAAACTAACGTTAAAATGCGTTTCTAATTAAGGCTAAATGACGTTAAACCAACGTTAAATGGCGTTAAACTGACGTTAAAATGGCGTTAAACTAACGTTAAATGGCGTTAAACTAACGTTAAATGGCGTTTAATTAAGGGTTAATTGGCGTTAAACCAACGTTAAATGGCGTTTAATTAAGGTTAAATGACGTTAAACCACGCAATGGCGTTAAACTAACGTTAAATGGCGTTAAACTAACGTTAAATGGCGTTTAATTAAGGTTAAATGACGTTAAACCAACGTTGTCGGCGTTAAACTAACGTTAAACGGCGTTTAATAAGGTTAAATGACGTTAAACTAACGTTAAATGGCGTTAAACTAACGTAAAATAGCGGTAAATTAACGCTAAATGACGTTTAACTAACGTTAAATGGCGCTTAAATCTAATGTTAGTAAATGGCGTTACCATACAATGACGTTAAACTAACGTAAAATGGCGTTAAACTAACGTTAAATGGCGTTAAACCAACGTTAAAATGGCGTTTAATTAAGGTTAAATGGCGTTAAACCAACGTTAAATGGCGTTACCTGGCGTTAAATGACGTTAAACCACGTTAAATGGCGTTAAACCAATTAATGGTTAAATCAACGTTAAAATTGTTTTTCTAATTAAGGTTAAATGACGTTAAACTAACGTTAAATGGCGTTAAACCAGTTAACGTTAAATATGTTAAACCAGAATAAAATGGCGTTAACTAACGTTAAAATGGCGTTAAACCAACGCAGCAAGGCGTTAACCAACGTTAAATCAGCAACCACGTTAGTGGCTTAACTAATGTTAAACCGTTAAATCTGCCAGCGGACGTTAAACCAACGAAATTAAAAGGCGTTAACACGTTAAAATGCCAGACGGTTAAACCAACGTTAAAGCGTTTAATGTTAAATGACGTAAACCATAATAAATGGCGTTAAACCAAATGCCAATGGCGTGCTAGGTTAATGACGCAACCAACGTTAAACAAAAGCAACCAACGTTAAATGGGCGTTAAACTAACGATAATGGCGTTAACTAACGTTAAATTGCTTAAACTAACGTTAAACAACGAAACAGCGCTAAAATGACGTTAAAACGAACCAACTAACGTTAAATGGCGTTAAACCAACGTGTTAAATGGCGTTAAACTAACGTTAAATCGGTTAAACTAACGCATGAAGCAACTAACTTAAATGGCGAAACTAATGTTAAATGAAGCTAAACTAACGATAAAATGGCGTTAAACTAACGTTAAATGGCGTTAAACCAACGTTAAAATGGCGTTAAATTGGCGCTAAATGGCGAAACTAACGTTAAACGGCGTTAAACCAACGTTAAATGCCGTTAAACCAACGTTAAATGGCGCAAACCAACGCCAAATGGCGTTAAACCAACTCAATGGCGTTAAACTAACGTTAAATGGCATAAATGTTAAAACAACGTTAAACTACTAAATGCGTAAACTAACGCTAAATGGCGTTTAATTAATGTTAAATGACGTTAAACCAATGTTAAATGGCGTTAAACTAACGTTAAAATGGCGTTAAACCAATGCTAAATGGCGCCAAACTAACGTTAAATGGCGTTTAATTACATAACAACGTTAAACTAACGTTAAGCCATGTTAAACAACGTAAATGGCGTTAAACTAACGTTAAATGACGTTAAACTATAGTTAAATGGCATTGAACTAACGTTAAATGGCGTTAAACTAACGTTAATAACGTTAAACCAACGTTAAATGGCGTTAAACTAACGTTAATGGCGCTAAACCAGCGTTAAACGGCGCAACTAACGTTAAATGGCGTTAAACCAACGTTAAAATGGCGTTAAACCAACGTTAAAATGGCGGTAACCAACGTTAAATGGCGTTAAACTTAACGTTAATGGCGCTTAAACCAACGCTAAAGCAGCAAAGCGAATTATGTTAAATGACGTTAAACCAACGTTAAAAGCGTTAACCAACGTTAAATGACGTTAACCAACGTTAATGCCGTTAAACTAACGTTAAATGGCGTTAAACTAACGTTAAATGGCGTTAACTAACGTTAAAATGGCGCAAACCAAGCAACAACGTTAAACTATCGTTAAATGCGTTAAACCAACGTTAAATGGCGTTAAACTAACGCTAAATGACGTAAACCAAAGCAAATGGCGTTAACCAACGCAAAACGCCGTTAAACTAACGTTAAAAATGGGCGTTTAATTAAAGAAAAATATCGTTAACCACGTTAAATGACGTTAAACTAACGTTAAAATGGCGTTTAACCAAGGCTATAAATGACGTTAACTAATGCTAAAAAGGCGTTAAACTAATTAAAATGGCGTTAACCAATGTTAAATGGCGTTAAACTAACGTTAAATGGCGTTAAATTAAAGTTAAATGACGTTAAACTAACGTTAAATGGCGTTAAACCAACGTTAAATGGCGTTAAACCAACGTGAAATGACGTTTAATTAAGGTTAATGATTAAACTAACGTTAAATGGCGTTAAAGTAACGTAAATGGCGCAACTAACGTTAAATGGCGTTAACCAAACGTTAAAATGGCGCGCAACCAACGTTAAATGGCGTTAAACTAACGTTAAATGTCGTTAAACCAACGTTATGCCTATGCTTTTAACACCCGCAGCGCATTCGTTAAACTAATGTTAAATGGCGCGTTAAACCAACGTTAAATGGCGTTTTAATTAAGGTTAAATGACGTTAAACCAATGTTAAATGGCGCAAACCAACGTTAATTGAAAAGTAAATTAATGTTTAATGGCGTTAAACCAACGTTAAATGCTTAATTCCCAATAACGTTAAACTAACGTTAAAACGGCGTTAAACCAACGTTAAATGGCGCAAACCAAACTGCACCTAAACTAACGTTAAAAGCCGTTAAACAACAAATCGCACCAGGTTAAAACACTAACGTTAAATGGCGTTAAACCAACGTTAAAACGGCATTAAACCAACGTTAAATGAAGTAAACCAATGTTAAATGGCGTTAAACCAACGTTAAATGGCATTTAACTCATACAAACAACGTTAAACCAACGTTAAATGGCGTTAAACCAACGTTAAATGGCGCAAAACAACGTTAAATGCCGAAACCAACCAATCCGTTAAAATAACGTTAAATGGCGCAAATAACGTTAACATCGTTAAACCAACGTTAAATGGCAAACCAACGAAAACGGCGTTAAACAAAATAACGTTAAACAACGAAATCGCGAAAACTAACGTTAAAAGCGTTAAATCAACGATAAATGACGCTAAACCAACGTTAAATGACGTTAAACCAAAGCCAAATGGCGTTAAATCCGACCAAACGACGTTAAACTAACGTTGTACCGGCGTTAAACTAACGCTAAATGCATTAAACCAACGTTAAATGGCGTTAAACCAATAAAAACGGCGTTAAACTAACGTTAAACTGCTAAACTAACGCAAACCATAAACTTAAATTACGTTAAACTAACGTTAAAAAGCCAAACTAACGTTAAAACGCAAACCAACGACAAATGGCGTTAAACCAACGTTAAATCGTTAAACTAAAGTTAAATGGCGTTAAACTAACGTTAAACAACGTTAAACCAACGTTAAATTGCATTAAACTAACGTTAAATCGTTAACTTAACGATAAATAACGTTACACCAAATTGCTAAACTAACGTTAAATGAAGTTAAACTAACGTTAAATAAAGCGCAATTAACGTTAAATGAAGTTAAAACTAACGTTAATGAAGTAACCAACGTTAAATGGCGTTTAATTAACGTTAAATTGGTTAAACCAACGTTAAATGAAGTTAACCAACGTTAAATGCGCGTTAAACTAACGTTGCCCAAAAACTAACGATAAATAGCGTTAAACTAACGTTAAATGCAAGGCAAACTAACGGTAAATGACGTTAAACTAACGTTAAATGGCGTTAAACCAACGAAATGGCGTTAAACTAACGTAAATGGCGTTAACTAACGTTAAATGGCGCAAACTAACGTTAAATAACGTTAAACTAACGTTAAATGGCGTTAAACTAACGTTAATACGGCGTTAAACCAACGTTAAAACGGCGTTAAACCAACGTTAAATACGTTAAACTAATGTTAAATGGCGTTAAACTAACGTTAAATGGCGTTAATTCATCGTTAAATGGCGTTAAACTAACGTTAAATGGCGTTAAACTAACGTTAAATGGCGTTAAATTAACGTTTAAAACGGAGTTAAACTAACGATAAAATGGCGTTAAACTAACGTTAATGGCGTTAAACTAAAGTTAAATGGCGTTTAATTAAGCTAACAACGTCGCTAAACTAACGTTAAATGGCGTTTAAACTAACGTTAAATAGCGTTAAACTAAATAAATGGCGCAAAATCAACGTTAAATGGCGTAAAACTCAACGTTAAATGGCGTTAAACCAACGTTAAATGGCGTTAAATTAAGGTTAAACATCGTTAAACCACGTTAAATGGCGAAACCAACGTTAAAATAGCGTTTAATTACGTTAAATGACATTAAACCAACGTTAAATAGCGTTAAACTAACGTTAAATAGCGTTAAACTAATGTTAATGGCGTTAAACTAACGTTAAATGGCGTTAAACTAACGTTAACAACGCAACCAACGTTAAATGCGCAACTAACGTTAAATGGCGTTAAACCAACGTTAATGGCGTTAAACCAACGTTAAATGCAGTTAAACTAACGTTAAATGCGCGTTAAACTCGTTAAATGGCATTAAACAACGTTAAATGGCGTTAAACTAACGTTAAATGGCGGTAAACAACGTTTAATGGCGTTAAACCAACGTTAAATGGCGTTAAACGAACGTTAAAATGGCGTTAAATCAACGTTAAACGACGTTAAAACTAACGTTAAATGGCAAACCAACGTTAAATGGCGTAAACTAACGTTAAATGGCGTTAAACCAACGTTAAATGGCGTTAAACCAACGTTAAATGGCGTTAAACTAACATTACGGCGATTAAATCAACGTTAAATGGCGTTAAACCAACGTTAAATGCCGAAACCAAAGATAAATGACGCAAACCAACGTTAAATGGTTAAACCAACGTTAAATGGCGTTAAATAATGTTAAATGACGTTAAACCAACGTTAAAATGGTTAAACCGACGTTAAATGGCGTTAAACTAACGATAAATGCTTTAATTAAAGTTAAATTGGTAAACTAACGTTAAATGAAGTTAAACTAATGTTAAATAGCGTTAAATTAATTAAAATGAAGTTAAAACCACCGATAAATGGCGTTAAACTAACGTTAAATGGCTAACCAAAAGTTACGCCGGCGTTAACTAACGTTAAATTACGTTAAACTAACGTTAAAAGGCACGTTAAACTAACGTAAAATGGCGTTAAACTAACGCTAACGGCGTTAAACTAACGTTAAATGGCGTTAACCAACTCTTTTAAATGGCGTTAAACCAACGTTAAATGGCGTTTAATTTGTTAAAACAACGTTAAACTAACGTTAATGGCGTTAACCAACGTTAAATGGCGTTAAACTAACGTTAAATGCCGTTAAACTAACGTTAAAACATGTTAAACAAAACGTTAAATGGCGTTAAACCAATAGTTAAATGGCGTTAAACTATCGTTAAATGGCGCAACCAACGTTAAATGGCGTTAAATCAACGTTAAAATGGCGTTAAAACTAACGTTAAATGGCGTTAAACCAACGTTAAATGGCGTTAAACCAACGTTAAATGGCGCTAAACTAACGTTAAATGGCGTTAAACTAACGCGTAAATGGCGTTCAAACTAACGTTAAATGGCGTTAAACCAACGTTAAATGGCGCGAAACTAACGTTAAATGGCGTTAAACCAACGTTGGGCGTTAAACTAACGTTAAATGGCGTTAAATTATCGCAAATGGCGCAACCAACGTTAAAATGGCGTTAAACTAACGTTAAAATGCCGTTAAACTAACGTTAAATGCCGTTAAACTAACGCAAAATGCCGTTTAACTACTGTTAGCCATCGTTAAATCCACGCCACCGCGTTAACCAACGTTAAATGGCGTTTAACCATAAAATGACGTTAAACCAATGTTAAATGGCGTTAAACCAACGTTAAATGGCGTTTAATTAAGTTAAATAACGTTAAACCAACGTTAAAATGGCGTTAAACTAACGTAAATGGCGTTAAACTAACGTTAAATGAGTTAAACTAACGTTAAATGTATGGGCAAACCAACGTTAATGGCGTTAAACCAACGTTAAATGGCGTTAAACTATCGTTAAATGGCATAAAACCAACGTTAAATGGCGTTAAACTAAAGAAAATGACGTTCAAAACGTTAAATGGCGTTAAACTAACGATAAAATGGCGTTTAATTAACGTTAAATTCGGTTAAACCAACATTAAAATGGCGTAAACCAACGTTAAATGACGTTAAACCAACGTTAAATGGCGTAAACCAACGTTAAATGGCGCGAAACCAACGTTAAATGGCGTTTAATTACGTTAAATAACGTTAAACACAAACAATGAACCACGTAAAGTTAAACCAACGTTAAATGGCGTTAAACCAACGTTAAATGGCGTTAACCAACAGCGTTAAACCAACGTTAAATGGCGTTAAACTAACGTTAAATGGCGTAAACTAACGTTAAATGGTTAAACCAACGAAGCCGTTAACACGAACGAATGCGTTAAACCAACTAAAATGGCGTTTAACCAACGTTAAACATCGTTAAACTAATGTTAAATGGCGGCGTTAAAACCAACGTTAAACGGCGTTTAATTCGTTAAATGACGTTAAACCAACGTTAAATGGCGTTAAACTAACGTTAAAATGGCGTTGAATTAATAACAACGTTAAACTAACGTTAAAATGGCGTTAAACCAACGTTAAACGGCGTTAAACTAACGTTAAATGACGTTAAACTCCAACGTTAAATGGCGTTAAACCAACGTTAAATGGCGTTAAACTAACGTTAAATGGCGTTAACCATCGTTAAAAGGCGTTAAACCAACGTTAAACGGCGTAAACCAACGTTAAAATGGCGTAAACTAACGTTAAATGGCGTTAAACTAACGTTAAATGGCGTTAAACCAACGTTAAATGGCGCAAACTAACGTTAAATTGGGTTAAAACTAACGTTAAATGGCGTTAAACCAACGTTAAACGGCGTTAATTACGAAATGACAAACCAATGTTAAACGGCGTTAAACTAACGTTAAATGGCGTTAAACCAACGTTAAATGGCGTTAAACCAACGTTAAATGGCGCTTTAATAACGTAACACGTTAAACCAACGTTAAACGGCGTTAAACTAACGGAAAATGGCGTTAAACTAATCGCAAAAACGACGCAACCATCGTTAATGGCGTTAAACTAACGTTAAATGGCGTTAAACCAACGTTAAATGGCGTTAAACTAACGTTAAAATGGCGTTAAACCAACGTTAAATGCCGTAAACCAACGTTAAATGCCGTTACACAACGTTAAATGACGTTAACCAACGTTAACGAGCATAAGGTTAAATATCGTTAAACTAATGTTAATGGCGTTAAACCAACGTTAAAATGGCGTTTAATTACGTTAAAATGACGTTAAACCAATGTTAAATGGCGTTAAACCAACGTTAAAATGGCGTTAAACCAATGTTAAAATGGCGTTAAACCAACGTTAAATGGCGTTTAAACCATAAGCGAATAACGTTAAACTAACGTTAAATGGCGTTAAACCAACGGTAAATGGCGTTAACCAACGTTAAATGGCGTTAAACCAACGTTAAATGGCGTTAAGCGAATGACAAACCAACGTTAAAGGCGCAAACCAACGTTAAATGGCGTTAAACTAACGTTAAAAACGTTAACCAACGTTAAATGGCGTTAAACTAACGTTAAATGGCGTTAAACTAACGTTAAATGGCGTTAAACCAACGTTAAATGGCGTTAAACTAACGTTAATGACGTTAAACCAACGTTAAATGGCGTAAACCAACGTTAAAATGGCGTTAAACTAACGTTAATGGCGTTTACATGTCAGCAATGTAAACTAACGTTAAACGGCGTTAAACTAACGTTAAATGGCGGTAAACCAATCAAATGGCTAATGACCAACGTTAAAATGGCGAAACCAACGTTATCGGCGTTAAACCAACGTTAAATGGCGCAAACTAACGTTAAATGCAGATGTAAACCATCAAGAAATGGCGTTAAACCAACGTTAAATGGCGTTAAACTAACGTTAAATGGCGTTTAATTAACGTTAAATACCGTTAAATCATCACAAATGGCGTTAAACCAACGTTAAATGCCGTTAAACCAACGTTAAAATGGCGTTAAATTAACGTTAAACGTTAAACCAACGTTAAATGGCGTTAAACGTCGTTAAACGGCGTTAAACTATCGTTAAATGGCGTTAAACCAACCTTAAATGGCGCAACCAATGTTAAATGACGTTAACCAACGTTAAATGCCGTTAACCAACGTTAAATGGCGTCAATAAATACGTTAAACCAATGTTGAAACGGCGTCGAATTACAATAACGTTAAACTAACGCGAAATGGCGTTAAACTAACGTCAACGCGTTAACCAACGCCAACGCGCGAATTAACGTTAAACAAGCAACCAACGAAAATGGCGTTAAACCAACGTTAAACATAACCGTTAAATGCCCGAACCAACGTTAAATGGCGCAACCAACGTTAAACGGCGCAACCATCGTTAAATGGCGTTAAATCAACTAAAATGCGCTAACCAACGTAAACGGCGTTAAACCAACGTTAAAATGGCGCAACTCACGCAAATGACGTTAAACTAACGTTAAATACAGAACAACGTTAAATGAAGAACCAACGTTAATGATACGTTAAACTAATGTTAAATGGCGTTAAACCAACGTTAAATGGCGTTTAATTAATGTTAAATAACGTTAAATACAAGCGTTAAACTAACGGAAATGGCGTAACTAACGTTAAATGGCAAGCAAACCATCAAATGGCGCAACCACTAAATGGCGTTAAACTATCGTTAAAACGGGTTAACTAACGTTAAATGGCGCACAACCAACGTTAAATGGCGGTAAACCACGTTAAATGGCCAAACTAACGTTAAATGGCGTTAAACCAACGTTAAATGGCACACCTACGTTAAATAACGTTAAACCATCGTTAAATGGCGCAAACCATCGTTAAATGGCGTTAACCATCGTTAAATGGCGTTAACCACGTCAAATGGCAAGCAGTTCAATGTTAAATGGCGTTAAATTAACGTTTAAAATGGTTAAACTAACCATAAATGGCGTTAACCACTAATGACGTTAAACCAAAGTTAAATGGCGTTTAATTGTTAAATAACGTTAAACTAACGTTAAAATGGCGAAACCAGAGCAACCAACGTTAAATGGCGTTAAACTATCGTTAAATGGCGTTGACCAGTGTTAACAACGAAGAACTGAACGGCGTTAACCAACGTTAGTCGGTAAATCAGCATAACCATCGTTAAGAATTCAGAAAAGAATGGCAAGAACCATCGTTAGTCGGCAGCACCCATCGTTAATGGCAAGAACCATCGTTAATGGCGCAACCATCGCAATGAAGTAAATGACGTTAAATGAAGCAACTAACGACAATGGCGTTAACCAGCAAATAAATGAAATAATTTGCGGTTAATGACGCAATTCATCGCAATGGCGGCGAAATTCATCAGCAATAAGAATTCATCGATAATGGCGTTTACCATCAGCACGAAGAAACGACAGTCAAGAACCATCGTTAATGAAGAACCATCGTTAGTTGACAAGCAATTATCGTTAAATGGTTAACCCATCGTTGAACAAGAATCATCGTTAACAGCGTTAAATTAACGTTAATCGAAGAACCAATCGTTAAATGGCGCAACCATCGTTAATAGCAGCGACTATACAGGTTAACGTTAACCAACGTTAAATGGCGCAACCATCGGTAATGGCGCGAACTAACGCGAATGGCGAACCATCGGCGCAGAACCAACGCAATGGCGCAGAACCATCGCCAATGGCGCGAACCACGTTAAATGCGCAACCTCGAAGAACGCATTGAACTAACGTTAAATGGCGCGAAACTAATCGCCAATGGCGTAAACAAACGTTAAATGGCGAACCAACGTTAAATGATCGTTAACCAATGTTAAACGGCGTTAAAACTAACGTTAAAATGGCGTTAAACCGTTAAATGGCGCAAACCAACGTTAAATGGCGTTAAATTACGTTAACAACGTTAAACCAACGTTAAATGGCGTTAAACCAACGGTAATGGTGAAACTAGCGTAATGGCGTTAAATCGTTAAATGGCATTAAACCAACGTTAAATGGCGTTAAACCAACGTTAAATGACGTTAAACCAACGTTAAATGGCGTAAACTAACGTTAAATCGGCGTTAAACCAGCGTTAAATGGCGTTAAACTATCGTTAAATGGCATTAAACCAACGTTAAATGGCGTTAAACCAACGTTAATGGCGTTAAACCAACGTTAAATGGCGTTAAACCAACGTTAAATGGCGTTTAATCGTTAACAACGTTAAACCAACGTTAAATGGCGTTAACCAACGTTAAATGCCAGCAACCAACGTTAAATGCCGTTAACCAATCGTTAAATGGCGAACCAACGTTAAATGGTTAAACATCGCCAATGGCGAACCATTTAAATGGCGTTAAACCATCGTTAAATGGCGTTAAACTAACGTTAAATGGCGTTAAACTATCGCCAATGGCGTTAAACCAACGTTAAATGGCGTTAAACCAACGTTAAATGGCGTTAAACCATCGTTAAATGGCGTTAAACCAATGTTAAATGGCGTTAAACCATCGTTAAATGGCGTTAAACTAATCGTTAATGGCGTTAAACCATCGTTAACGAATGTTAAACCAACGTTAAATGGCGTTAAACCAACGTTAAATGCAGTTAAACCAACGTTAAATGGCGTTTAATTCCGTTAAATATCGTTAACCCATCGTTAATGGCGTTAAACCAACGTTAAATGGCGTTTAACTACGTTAAATGACGTTAAACTATCGCAATGGCGTTAAACCACGTTAATGGCGTTAAACCATCGTTAAATGGCGTTAAACTCAACGAAATGGCGTTAAACTAACGTTAAATGGCGTTAATCGTTAAATAACGTTAAACCAACGTTAACGGCGTTAAACAACGTTAAATGGCGTTAAAACCAACGAAATGACGTTTAACCAGTTAAAATGACGTTAAACCAACGTTAAAATGGCGTTAAAGTAACGTAAATGGCGTTAAACCAATAAATGGCGTTAAACCAACGTTAAATGGCGCAACCAACGTTAAATGGCGAACCAACAAAGAATGTTGCGAATCCAACGAAATGGAAGCAACCATCGTTAAATGGCAAACCATCAAAAGAAATGGCGTTAAACTAACGTTAAATGGCGCAACTAAGGTTAAATGACGTTAAACCATCGTTAAATGGCGTTAAACCAACGTTAATTGGCGTTAAATTAACGTTTAATGGAGTGTTAAACCAACGTTAGGCGTTTAATATACAACAACGTTAAACTAACGTTAAACGGCAAGAACCAACGTTAAATGGCGTTAAACCAACGAAAATGGCGTAAAACCAACGTTAAATGGCGAACCAACGTTAAATGCCGTAAACCAACGTTAAATGGCGTTTAATAACAAATATCGCTAACCACAAAAGAATGGCGTTAAACCAACGTTACAATGGCGTTTAATTCAAGGTTAAATGACGTTAAACTAATGCTAAATGGCGTTAAACTAACGTTAAATGGCGCAACCATCAAAAGAATGGTTAAACCAACGTTAAATGGCGTTAAACGAATAAAGAATGGCGTTAAACCAACGTTAAATGGCGTTAAACATGTTAACAACGCCCAACCAACGTTAAATGGCGTTAACCCGAATGTTTAAAATGGCGTTAAACCAACGAATGGACGTTTAACTTACGTTAAATGACGTTAAACCAACGTTAAATGGCGTTAAAGTAACGTAAATGGCGTTAACCAACGTTAAATGGCGTAAAACTAAAGTTAAATGGCGTAAACCAACGTTAAATGGCGCAACCAACGTTAATGCCGTTAACCAACGCCAAATGGCGTTAATTAAGCTAACATCGCAACCAATGCCAATCGGCGTTAAACCAACGTTAAAATGGCGTTAACCATGTTAAATGACGCAAACCACGTTAAATGGTTAAACCAACGTTAAACATAAGTTAAATTGACGCTTAATGGCGTTAACCAACGTTAAATGGCGTTTAACACGTAAATAACGTTAACCAACGATAAATGGTGTTAAACCAACGTTAAATGCAAGAACCAACGTTAAATGGCGTTAACCAACGTTAAATGGCGTTAACCAACGTTAAATGCCGTTAAACCAACGTTAAAATGGCGTTAATTAGCAATACGTAACTGAACGAAGTACATCAT
>NW_024740784.1:0-11404 GCF_018991925.1 Homarus americanus | reverse complement strand
CCACCATTACCAACAACCACTACTACCACCATTACCGACAACCACTACTACCACCATTATCCACAACCACTACAACCACCATTATCGACAACCACTACTACCACCATTATCGACAACCACTACTACCACCATTACCGACAACCACTACTACCACCATTATCGACAACCACTACTACCACCATTATCGACAACCACTACTACCACCATTATCGACAACCACTACTACCACCATTATCCACAACCACTACAACCACCATTATCGACAACCACTACTACCACCATTATCGACAACCACTACTACCACCATTACCGACACCCACTACTACCACCATTATCGACAACCACTACTGGCTCACCACATCGACACCCACCACCACCACCGACAACCACCACCACCACTCACCACCATTATCAGTTCCCCGGCCATCACCACCACTACCTCTGGCTATTAGTGTTAGGTCCGGCAGATACACCCGCCAGACAGGTGACTCCACCCCGCCCTCCCTTCACTCCTGCGGTGCCACACCACCCTCTCCCTCATTAGCTAGCTGGTCACCTGGAGACAAGGTGTGCTGGGTCAGGTCAGGTCAAGTCACACCCACCCTAGCTACTTGTTCAGCCTATTTTGGGTAGTGATAACACGTCAGTCGCCCTGACTAATGACGACCCACCCTGCCCACCCAGAACACCTACACTCGCCCTTACCGTCTTCCCCCCCCCCCTGCTGACGGAGGCGCCGCTGGAGGAGGAGGCAGAGGAGGAAGTCGGGAAAGGGAGGAGGAAGTCGGGAAAGGGAGGAAAAAGTCGGGAAGAGGAGGAGGGAATCGGAAAGGGGAAGAAGAGATGAAGTTAGGAATGAGGAAGGAGGAGGGGAAGAAGGAGGAGGAGGAGGAGAGGAAGGCCAAGTTCAACCCGGAAGACGAGAGGAGGAGGTCGGTGGTGCTTCTGTGTGAGGATCACTGCCAGTGGGCGTCTACTTCCAGCCCATCGTGCGTGAAGCTGGTGTCATCCCGCCGCCCGCATCACCACCCGTCGCCGCCTGCACCACCACTCCTCACCCGCCGCCCACACCACTACCACCATCCACCTCACCCCCCCCCCATACCACCACCATCTACACACTCGTCCGCCGCCCACACCGGACTCCCGCTACTGCCGACTCATCCTGACCTCAGTGAGTCAGTTAAATCCCGTTGATGACGCGGCCCGGCATGTCACACTTCCTGAGTTGTAATATTTGGTTGTACTGCTCGGGGGGGCGTCAGGGGGAGTGGCGTCAGAGGGGGGGCGTGGCGTCAGAGGGGGGGGCGTTGCAAAGAGACGCCCGCCAGTCAGTCCTTGAACTATGTGACGTCATCTTGTCTGGCAGAGGCTGTGTTAGTTTTTATAGTCTTTAAATTACTATACTGTTGACACGGTGACGGGTTGACAGGTGCCACATCCCGTAAAGGAAGAGACAGGTAGAGAGAGACGGGTAGGTATGCCTCTTTCTCCCCCTCCCGTCTCACTTGCTTACCTGTCTATTATTATTATTATTATTGCTTTTGATTAGTAATAAAGACGTCGCCTACCGGTGTGTGTGAACTGAACCAGGAGTAATTTATTGTACAAGTTGTTTCTCACCTAAGCAGTTGGTTTAAACTATTCAGGTGAACACAAGAGCCTCACAACACTCGGTCCAGGAGCCTCTATGACTATACAATACTTCAAGCTATCCTCACAACACACCTAAGAGCTCTCCTCACTACACACTTGAGAGCTCTCCTCACTACACACTTGAGAGCTCTCCTCACTACACACTTGAGAGCTCTCCTCACTACACACTTGAGAGCTCTCCTCACTACACACTTGAGAGCTCTCCTCACTACACACTTAAGAGCTATCCTCACAACACACCTAAGAGCTCTCCTCACTACACACCTGAGAGCTCTCCTCACTACACACTTGAGAGCTCTCCTCACTACACACTTGAGAGCTCTCCTCACTACACACACTTCAAGCTCTCCTCACTACACACACTTCAAGCTATCCTCACTACACACTTCAAGCTATCCTCACTACAAACTTCAAACTATCCTCACTACACACTTCAAGCTATCCTCACTACACACACTTCAAGCTCTCCTCACTACACACTTCAAGCTATCCTCACTACACCCCGCCATCCCCACCACACACACCTCCGCTCATCCCCACCACACCTCCGCCATCCTCACCACACACCCCCGCCATCCCTCACTACACACCCCGCTCATCCTCACTACACACTTCCGCCATCCCCTCACTACACACCTCCGCCATCCCCGCCACACACTCAAACTATCCTCACCACACACATCAAACTATCCTCACTACATACATCAAACTATCCTCACTACACACATCAAACTATCCTCACTACACACATCAAACTATCCTCACTACATACATCAAACTATCCTCACTACACACATCAAACTATCCTCACTACACACATCAAACTATCCTCACTACACACATCAAACTATCCTCACTACACACATCAAACTATCCTCACTACATACATCAAACTATCCTCACTACATACATCACACTATCCTCACTACATACATCACACTATCCTCACTACATACATCACACTATCCTCACTACACACATCAAACTATCCTCACTACACACATCACACTATCCTCACTACACACATCACACTATCCTCACTACACACATCAAACTATCCTCACTACACACATCACACTATCCTCACATCTTGGACCCCATCACCAGGCGACGCTACAGTGTCTTCACTATCTGAATGTCCTTCACTATCTGAATGTCCTTTACTATACTGTATTTGGAAATTCCAACCTGTGTATCTTGGGAAGGCTTTTTGCAAGTTGACCGTCAATTTCACGCTTACTTGATAACCCATTTGAATTGACACTTGATAAATAATCTAAAATGACTTCCCCGTGGAAAACACTGGGAGTTACTTTTAACGCTTCCGAAACAGAGATCCGACAGGCGTACCTTCGTCTGGCTCGACGATGCCATCCAGACAAGAACCCCAACGACCCTAAAGCCACAAAAACTTTTCAAGAGTTACAAGATGCCCTATGAAGTGCTGCGCAATGGTCACTTCTTGGACAGGGGCTCCAGTGACACAACCCCCGAGACCCAGGAGACGACACCCAAACGAATGCCCACATTCGTATGCAGACCTCAAGTGACAGTAAATCTGTCAATAAACCGTTCAAGTATGTCATACTCCGGCCCCCCAGACTACAACGCCAAGTTTTACAGCGTTTTCCAGAAGCTCTTCCGAGAGATCTCTTTCTGGGAGATGAAATGCAAACAAAACACCAGCAAGCTGCCACCACCAAGCTTTGGACGAAGCTCCACCCCATTAAAAGATGTCAAAACCTTTTACAAATACTGGGCCGAATTTTCCACCAAAATGTACGTGCGGCCAAAGGGCAAGCACAATTGGGTGCTCATCTCCACTAAACCTCCCTCAGAAACCAGCCTATAATCTGTTCAGCAACATCGGGAACAGTTCAACACCGAAGTTCGCTCTTTGGTGAACTTCCTACTAAAGCAAGATGAACGGCTGAACCAAAAATGAATACAATGAACCACAACACCCACACCCTACAGGACAGTAACTACCTTTGGCTGCAGCCCAGCCAAAACACACACACCCTACAGGACGGTAACCACCTTTGGCTGCAGCCCAGCCAAAACACACACACCCTACAGGACAGTAACCACCTTTAGCTGCAGCCCAGCCAAAACACACACACCCTACAGGACAGTAACCACCCTTAGCTGCAGCCCAGCCAAAACACACACACCCTACAGGACAGTAACCACCTTTAGCTGCAGCCCAGCCAAAACACACACACCCTACAGGACGGTAACCACCTTTGGCTGCAGCCGCCCAGCCAGCGACCACCTTTGGCTGCAGCCCAGCCAAAACACACTACCCTCTACAGGGGATCTTAACCACCTTTAGCTGCCCAGCCAAAACACACACCCCACAGGATCGGGTCCACCTTTGGCTGCAGCCCAGCTAAACACACACACCCTACAGGATTTGGGACCACCTTTGGCTGCAGCCCAGGCCAAAACACACACACCCTCTACAGGATTTGTGGCTTACCTTGGCTGCAGCCCAGCTAAACACACACAATCTCTACAGGGGATTTGTGTAATCCACCTTTAGCTGCAGCTCAGCTAAATACACACCCTATGTGATTTTAATTCACCTTTTGCTGCAGCCCAGCTAAAACACACACACCCTTTGCTGGTGATTTGTATAACTACCTTGGCTGTAGCCCAGCTAAACACACACCCTGGGCTGGTGACTTGTAACCACCTTTAGCTGCAGCCCAGCCAAACACACACCCTACAGGGGATTTCCACCACCTTTAGCTGCAGCCCAGCCAAAACACACACACCCTACAGGACGGTAACTACCTTTAGCTGCAGCCCAGCCAAAACACACACACCCTACAGGACGGTAACCACCTTTAGCTGCAGCCCAGCCAAAACACACACACACACACACACACACACACACACACTTTGTTGGTTGAAACTTTTGATATTGAAACAATTTATTTAGCCAGAAGAACACAGATACGGAGTCGATAAAAATCATAACATTAACATGGCTGAGCCAGTTGAGAGCCAGACCTTTCTTGTAGGCACCTGATATATACTATACATTTATCTCAAGGAAGTATTATGTAACATTTATTATCATCCAGCCAGTACAGCATGGCACAAGAACACTGAACGCCACCACGGTTTTCATCAATTGACATTTATTAACTTTCATGACTTATTAGCCATTTGAACGCCGCCTGTCTGCTAGCTGACGCCACCCTCCGGGAGGCTCAACATTGTCTCACTGTTCAGTCCCCAAAACAACTTCTTCCATCAATAGTTCATTACCGGTGTATGTAAGTTCCACTGCAACGGTACAGCAAAGTATATTTTTTTTAGCATTAACCGGTTATTTTATTGTCTTGTCCATCACTACATATAACACCATCCATCATCATCATCATATATAACACCACCCATCATCACTACATATAACACCATCCATCATCACTACATATAACACCACCCATCATCACTACATATAACACCATCCATCACTACATATAACACCATCCATCATCATATATAATCACTACATATAACACCACCCATCATCACTACATATAACACCATCCATCATCACTACATATAACACCACCAATCATCACTACATATAACACCATCCATCATCACTACATATAACACCATCCATCATCACTACATATAGCACCACCCATCATCACTACATATAACACCACCCATCATCACTACATATAACACCACCCATCACCACTACATATAACACCATCCATCATCACTACATATAACACCACCCATCATCACTACATATAACACCATCCATCATCACTACATATAACACCACCCATCATCACTACATATAACACCATCCATCATTACTATATATAACACCATCCATCACCACTGCAGATCGGTAAAGTAGTTTCCGAGATTCTCGTGCGGACACACACACACACAAACAAACAGACATACTTCTTTGTTTTATATAGATAATAGATTCACACACACACTAACTATTGGCCGGTACGGTTAAGACCGAGATAAGAAAAGCCAAGAGGAACTATGAACTGAAGGAAGCAGGGGAGGCGAAAACAAACCCCAAAGGATTCTACCAAATGTATCAAACTAAAACACGAGATAAGATTGGACCAATACGTCCAGACACCGGCGAGCTAACTGATAACGACGGAGAAATGAGTAATAATCTGAATAAATATTTTTCAACAGTTTTCACCACCGAAAATGTAAACATGATACCCGAGGCACCGACTCTATTCAGAGATAGTGAAGAAAACAAATTAAGCGAGATGGTAGTGACTAGTAACGATGTTAATAAGCAAATAGACAAACTGAAGCCTAATAAGTCACCTGGTCCCGATGAGATATTTGCCAGAGTATTAAAGGAATGTAAGGAAGAGCTTAGTATGCCCTTAGCAAAGTTGTTTAACATGTCCTTAAAAACAGGTGTAGTACCAGAATCCTGGAGGATAGCGAATGTAATACCGATTTTTAAGAAGGGGGATAGATCACTATCCTCTAACTACCTCCCAATCTGTCTAACATCAATAGTAGGTAAATTACTAGAATCAATTATTTCAAACTCTATTCGAAATCACCTGGAGAAGCACAAGTTGATCAATTATTCCCAACATGGCTTCACAAGCGGGCGTTCATGTCTAACTAATCTATAAACATTCTTTTCATCAGTTTTCGAATCGGTGGACGAGGGGCACAATTATGATGTGGTATATCTCGACTTTAGCAAAACCTTCGACAGAGTCCCCCACGAAAGACTAATTAGAAAGGTAGAAGGGCAAGGCATCAAAGGTAATATCCTTAAATGGATTAGGGCGTGGTTACGGGACAGGAAACAGTGAGTGAGCATAAACGGCACTAAATCGCATTGGAGCAACGTCACTAGTGGAGTTCCCCAAGGCTCAGTACTTGGACCATTATTATTTATTATATACATAAACGACATAGATATCGGCAAAGACAGCAACATAAGTAAATTTGCTGATGACACTAAAATAGGACGTGTAATTAAATCTGACGAGTACTCTGCAAAACTACAGGAAGATCTAAACAAATTTTTCGAATGGTCGGAAAAATGGCAGATGAAATTCAATGTGGACAAATGTAAAGTACTCAGTATAGGAGATGTAAACAGGGAAACCAGTTACCAGATGAACAACAATGCCATTGTTGAATCCAACTGCGAGAGAGATTTAGGAGTAATGATAAGTAGGAATCTTAAGCCAAGTAAAAAAGGTGTTTTTGCTCGTAACAAGGCTGATAATGTACTTGGGTTCATACAAAGGAGTGTTAGTTACAAGACTAGCGAGGTCATCTTAAAATTATATCTAGCGCTTGTGAGACCACACCTGGATTACGCAGTTCAGTTCTGGTCACCGTATTACAGAATGGATATAGAATCATTGGAAAGAATTCAGAGGAGAATGACAAGACTAATCCCAGGCATTAGGAACCTTGAATACAGAGACAGGTTAAAGCATTTTAATTTGCACTCCCTCGAGAGACGTAGAGTGAGGGGCGACATGATAGAGGTGTATAAATGCAAGTCAGGGCTAAACAATGGGGACATTACAAAGGTACTCAAACTATCCAACCAGGAGCGAACTCGTAACAATGGTTTTAAATTAGACAAATTTAGATTTCGGCGTGAAATTGGTAAACACTGGTTTGGAAACAGTAGTGGATGAATGGAACAAGTTACCAAATATCATCATTAACTCGAATACGCTGAATAGCTTCAAACATAGGTTGGATGCTTATATGAGCAATAGGGGTTGGGTGTAAACGGTACTGTCCAGTATGGGTCAATAGGCCCGCTGCAGTTTCCTCCTTTCTTATGTTCTTAACTTTTATCATTGTTTCATAGCTGGATGATCGTCATACTCATCATTTCGATTCCGAGGCGGAGCAGGAGGAGGAGTGGGAGGAAGAGAGGGAGTGGGAGTGGCAGGAAAAAGAGGGGGGAGGAGACGAGGGAGGTACCACCACACACACACAAGAGGAAGACGTCACACCTCACGTGTCAAGGTTGACACACACACACACACACACACCAAATAGTCACACTATTTGCAGAGAGAGAGAGAGAGAGAGAGAGAGAGATTTCCCAGTTCCAGCCTGCGCCACATCCTGACTCTGTTCCATCTTGCCCCGTCCTACCTTGACTAGCCCCGCCAATAGTACCACATGTGTTGACTTTATGGCCTAAAATTCAAGAATACGAATATTTTCCTATTTTTGATAATGTTTTGCGTATTTCTAAAGTTTTATCAATGTTTGGGAAAGTTTATTAAAAGTCTAAGTTAATTTTTTTTTCTAACTATCGTCGACTATTGCCATGTTAGTTTAGTAGTTCGTCTTAAAACCAAACTGAAGGTTACATTAAAAACAGGACTTATAGTGGAACATCCGTGTATACAAACTCATGTTGTAGCCACGTGTACAAGATCAGTTGTTGTTATGGTCGCGTGGGTTTTCTGTTTTATTCTTTATCAGAGAAACAGTTATTACTGTCATCAGGTGGCAGCGAACCCTAAATATAAATTTGTTAGTCTGTAAAAAGCTAAATTAATATGGACGGGACATGAATAAACACTTTGTTTAAAACACCGTGAGGAAGATTTAGTTTGATAAAACGTAAATGAATTTCGTCTTCATAAGTGAGTTGTGATGGTATTTGATGTACGGAAGTACTTTGTCGTCGACTTTTACTGTTTTGGCTATTAAACTGTCCCTTACCTCCTCTATGTGTGGAGTAACTGTTTTGCTTAATATTACATCAATCGGTTTCGCGTTCAGTGTTTCTCTGTGATTGTATCTCTGTCTCATCTCTTTCTATTATGTACACACACACACACACACACACACACACACACAGAAGTAAATGTCGGCATCTGGGAAGAGAACAATGCAGCCTATTTAGTATTCTGTGGAGCTTCACCGTCGCCCAGCTTACACTTTCTTATACCCTGATCATTACCAAGCTTCAGCGAGTTGGCAAACGAGAGTGTAACCTCTCTCTCTCTCTCTCTCTCTCTCTCTCTCTCTCTCTCTCTCTCTCTCTCAATGTCTCCTTATATCGATGCGTGCGTGCAACTACCACATAATTTTTAATCGACATAAAAAGTAACCAAGCAGACGGTTACAAGCCAATGAAAAAAACAGCACTAGGATCTCAGACACTAGTATTACACTAGTAAGTAAACATAACACAGGCTCCCGCTCCCCTCACCGTTTCTCGGCAGGTTTTCAAGTGGCTTTTACCAAACACTTTTCTTGAGAGCATCCAGAGTTCTCAACCAGTTTCAACTTTATTCTGTCTTGACAACTGTATTCGGTATCTGATCTTCCTACGTAACTCTAACTCTGTAACTCTATTATATGTAATACAGGGTGAGATATTATTATTTACTGCTCTTGCGGGAGATAAAATTAAGGACGCTCCTGGTTTTTATCTGATGAATTGACGCTAAACTGTGGCTTGACATCGTTTTGTTACGCTGTAATGATGTTTATGATAACATATGTGGGGTACAGATAACATACGGACATAAACACCCACCCCCCCTACCTCTCTCTCTCATTATAATCAGTAACGTGGTCTTCACTTTGCACTAGATTATTATACAATATGTTATTAAAAACATACATCATATCCACGATAATTTATCTGCCCCTAATAACCTAGACCTCTGTATAGAAATCCTCGGTAGTCCTGAAAAAGCTGTGTAGCCACAATCAGTGGTAAAATGTTTAGACTTTTACCGTGCATCATTATTAGACTCAGTTACCTCAAAAGTTACGGAATTGGCCAAAAATACTTGGAAAACAACAATATACACGATGACCAATACAGTACAATGATGAAACACTTCCTGTATCTCTTTACATCTCCAGAACATTAAACATTGTTTGTCCCGAACCTTACTTGCAATATTCCCCCTTAGTCTCCTTTTTAATACATTTCAGTGATCTTACATTGGCAAACAATACTGACACATGTACGGATGACTAATAAATCCTTCATGCTGAATGTCTCAGTCTCACCAGACAAAATTATTAATGCCAGACAACAGACGTTCTTATGTTTATAGGAACACTTGACATCGCTGAATGAGGAGAATCTGACTTGGTTTCCATAAATGGTACTAAGATAGTTTGTATAATAATTGTCTAGTAACAAGCGCAGTTTAACATACATTTTGAAAATACCCTCAGCCCATTATCCCAAAACAATGAGATTTTAAGTTTGATCTTTCTTCAAGCGTTACAGAGACAAACTTCGTTAAAACTTTTGCCAAAACTACTTCAACGAAGCTTACACTTATGCTCAGCATTAGGCCTTACTTATCCTTTAAGTCATGTACGCTCTCAGTACTCCTGTCATCTGTGGACTGGGTGTGGTGTTGAGGCACTTCGCCTACTCAGTTTGGTGCACATAAAAACTGACAAAACAGTCAGCCATTGTAACCTTTCCAGAAAATATTCAACCCTATACATTCGCAAGGAAATTTTTTCGCTTTCTCTATTTTATAGATGCTTCCACATTCCATGTTCTGGCGAGCTGCACTCAGTAGTGCCACCACCACACATCTGGGAGGGTCAATGACGTTTTTGTTTGAATTTTCATTTTACAGAACTGCTCACTTCAGAGTGTTTTTCTGTGTCATAATACTTTCACCATTTCAAAACATCTGTTTCAAAGATCTTAAATCTTCATTTTACTCTTTGGCAAGGGATGCCTTGGTGAATAGAACTGACAACGACACGTTTGGTCTTTCCCAACACTATTTATTGAAAAAAGTCACATGTTGGTTTCTTCCTGACTGATCACTGGAGGATCAAATCATTCAAACACTGACAGCTGTCGATCACATTATAAATAGTTTCTCACTGCTTAGAATATCTAAAAAAAAAATAAAATAAATACAATTTGGTATTAGGTTCTTCTTGTCAAGCTTCATTCTTATTGATCTCTCCTGTGTAATCCCTCGGCATTAACTGTGCACTTACAGTCAAATTACACACTGATTACTGTATATTCTCATTAGACTCAGTCTGCTTCAGACTTCTCTCCTTGCCGTGCCGTTGATCTCGTTCTTTTTCTTATTATGATTCGCAGTAGCCACGCACCGTAAAGTATACGGTTAAAATCTCGCTTCAAAAATCATCCTTTATACATAAACCCTGTAACCTTTAATGCTCCAGAAACTCGAGCACTGCTCATTTCCCTTAACAAGACAATAATCAGCCTCTTCCCTTTTCAGTAATGATCTTTCCTCATTTGCTCCCAACGCTTAGTCGTTATGAAGTCAGCGCATCCCTGAATAAGCTCAAATTTTTGGAAGTACTGTAACCTGGCTATATGTCGCTTAATAATGTCAAGACCCACTTCTTATTTTTCTCAATGTTTTACCAGCACACGGCGCTTATTTAGATACAAACTGTATACCGAATAGACACAACACTGTAGCTGTTACCATAATTTTGTTCCAAGCTCATGCACGTAAGCCTGTCAAACCACCACCTACTCTTTCTCATATGTTATTCCTCACACCTTTTCCCTTCCTCAGCCACATTACCTATAACTTCTTAATGTAGGATATGTGTATATCTCGTGCTGGCTGTAACTATTTGGCCGTATTTCCTATAAACTTTAAGACAAACTCAGCTTTGTTGTGAGGTACAATTTTAGACGTATCACTTAAAGTGTAACTCTTCTACTGTGCTGCTCCCCTTCACC
>NW_024740783.1:0-20873 GCF_018991925.1 Homarus americanus | reverse complement strand
CCACCACTACCACTATCACTACCACCACTATCACCACCACCACCACTATCACCACTATCACTACCACCATTATCACCCCATCACCACCATCACTACCACCACTATCACCACCATCACTAGCACCACTGTCAATAAAATTATCACCACCATCACTACAACCACTATCACCACGATCACCACCATCACTACCACCACACTATCACCACTATCACCACCACCACTACCACCCTCACTATCAGCACTATCACCACCATCACTACCACCACTATCACCACTATCACCACCATCACTACCACCACTACCACCACTATCACCACCATCACTATTACCACAATCAGCACTATCACCACCATCAATACCACCACTGTCACCACTATGACCACCATCACTACCACCACCATCACCACTATCACCACCACCACTACCACCACTACCACCACTATCACCACCATCACTATTACCACTATCAGCACTATGACCACCATCACTACCACCACTATCACCATTATCACCACCATCACTACCACCACTATCAGCACTATCACCACCATCACTACCACCACTGGTCACCACTATGACCACCACCACTATCACCACACTATCACCACCACCACTGGCTCACCACTATCACCACCACCACTATCACCACCATCACTGCTCATTACCCTTCTACCCCAACACTACCACTACTACCACTATCACCACCACCATCACTATCACCACCACCACTATCAACACCATCACTACCATTACTTCTACCCCCAACACTACCACTACTACCACTATCACCACCACCATCACTATCACCACCATCACTATCACCACCATCACTACCATTACTCCTACCCCAACACTACCATTACTACCACTATCACCATCACTACTACTAACAGCAGTAACATAAACATCACCACCAGTCAGTTGCATACATAAGGGGGCTATGTGGCCGTCCCCCTAACCCCCTTTGTTTGCTACTGCCCTCAACTCATTCAACCTAACACAACCTGTTCACTTATAAAGTAATTCAGGACCATAGTGAGTGGGCAGTATCGCCACAGTAATATTTCTACACTGTGCACATTGTACAACAGTTTATTTTTTCCCCACATAAAGCTCAGTATGGCTAGAGCCTCTAGCCTAGAGGTAAATTATACTTAAGCTTCCCCTCACTAGATCCGCTGACGACAACGGTATGTGTCTGGTCCTGTGTGTGCTGTTGATCATAAAATATGTCCCAGTATTTATTGTAGTTTATCTCAAAAAGTCCATGAATCTGGCCACATCATCACCACCATTACTTAACCTGTTTCTATCTGCTGGCAGTTTGGTTACAACCCTGACTTAAGACACTGAGAATAATCCCACGTCGTCCGTAAGCATAAAGTGGGGTGTCTAATGTTTAGGGATAATAAGCTGGGGTGTCTAATGTTTAGGGATAATAAGCTGGGGTGTCTAATATTGAGGGATAATAAGCTGGGGTGTTTAATGTTTAGGGATAATTAACTGGGGTGTCTAATGTTTAGGGATAATAAGCTGGGGTGTTTAATGTTTAGGGATAATAAGCTGGGGTGTCTAATGTTTAGGGATAATAAGCTGGGGTGTCTAATATTGAGGGATAATAAGCTGGGGTGTTTAATGTTTAGGGATAATAAGCTGGGGTGTCTAATGTTTAGGGATAATAAGCTGGAGTGTCTAATGTTTAGGGATAATAAGCTGGGGTGTTTAATGTTTAGGTATAATAAGCTGGGGTGTTTAATGTTTAGTGATAATAAGCTGGGGTGTTTAATGTTTAGGGATAGGGATAATAAGCTGGGGTGTCTAATGTTTAGGGATAATAAGCTGGGGTGTCTAATATTGAGGGATAATAAGCTGGGGTGTTTAATGTTTAGGGATAATAAGCTGGGGTGTCTAATGTTTAGGGATAATAAGCTGGAGTGTCTAATGTTTAGGGATAATAAGCTGGGGTGTTTAATGTTTAGGTATAATAAGCTGGGGTGTTTAATGTTTAGTGATAATAAGCTGGGGTGTTTAATGTTTAGGGATAATAAAGCTGGAATTTAATGTTTAGAAGGATAATAAGCTGGGGTGTTAATATTTAGGGATAATAGCTGGGGTGTTTAATGCTGGGGATATTTTAGCTGGGTGTTTTAATATTTGGGGATAATAAGCTGGGGTGTCTAATATTTAGGGATAATAAGCGGGGTGTTTATTGTTTAGGGATAATAAGCTGGGGTGTTTTGTATTAGGATAATAAGCTGGGGTGTTTATGTTTGAGATAATATAGCTGGGAATTAATACTATATTTAGGGATAATATGCTGGGGTGTTAAATGTTTAGGGACAATAAACAGAATTATCTAATGTTTGGATATCTGTAGGGTGTTTAATGTTTAAGGACCAATAGCTAGGTGTTTAATGTTTTAAGGGATAATAAGCTGCAAGGTGTTTAATATTTAGGATAATAATAGGTGTTTTGTATTTAGGGATAATAAGCTGGGGTATCTAATATTGAGGATAATAAGTTAGGTGTTTAATATTTAAGGGATAATAAGCTGGGGTGTCTAATATTCGAGGGATAATAAGCTGGGGTGTTTATGTTTAGGGATAATAATGGGGTGTCTAATGTTTAGGGATAATAAGCTGGGGTGTTTAATATTTAGGGATAATAAGCTGGGATGTTTAATATTTAGGGATAATAAGCTGGGGTGTAATATTTAGGGATAATAAGCTGGGGTGTTTAATGTTTAGGGATAATAAGCTGGGGTGTTTAATACTTAGGGATAATAAGCTGGGGTGTTTAATATTTAGGGATAATAAGCTGGGGTGTTTAATATTTAGGGATAATAAGCTGGGGTGTTTAATGTTTAGGGATAATAAGCTGGGGTGTTTAATGTAATGAGTGATTGTCAGACCAAACCTTGCAGCCCAGAATTATGTCACATATAACAGCAAGTACACCACAGACCTCGTGGTACCACCGCATTCCAGGTTGACACACCTCAGGTCGACCCTAGGGACTTGACCTGGTCCGCTAATGACGTGAGCCGGTGACCTACAACCGCACCTAGCCAAGACACCTGGCCAGGACCACACCTGCACACAATTATCCAGATCAAACCAGTTTAGTGTTAATTGTTAGAGGTCAGAAGCCGGCTGGGCCGACCCCATATAAAGGCCCTACAGTCCCGTCCACGGGCATTCCATATTCGGCATTCGAGATTCGATATTCGGGGGTCGATTCCTATTCCATTATCATTATCATTCTGGTTGCTGTCATCTCTCTCCCGTTCGGGTCGTCACTCGGTTCACTAAGCAGAGTCACGCCCGTCCCCTCCCCAGGTCGGGAGGGAGACCTCCCGACCGGACCACGGCGTCGCCAGCTAAGCAGACCTTCCCATAGGAGGTAGCCCAGCCAGCACTCACTGGGCCTACGTCAGGGTACACGTGAGTCTTGTCAGAACGTCCTAGGGTGAGTTACCTACTGTGGGAAGTGTATTCATTCAGGTGTGTCCGAGAGTCAGTGTCAAGTAACGTAAAGCATGATGTGTTAGTACCCCGATATAATAGTGATATTAATGTGTCCATGTCATTGAGTGAATTAATAAATAGTTGTATCAAGAGGTGTTTAACAAGTTGTCCCTTTAAGAAGTGATATATGTGTATTGACATACGAGATAAGATAAGCGTAGTGACGCTGTGCAAATAACATCCAGGCCACGCTACCAAGTTTTATATCTTTACATTCCTATACTCTATACTCTCTCCTATATATATATATCTTCCTCTCTCTGTTTATTTTACGTCATTACAATGGTGTCAGCGTACTTAACGTAACTCACGCCCTCCCTCGTTAGCCATAACACCTGGCTCGTCAGTTCAAAAGTGCGTAATAAGAAGTTCCTGCGTAGTAGCGTGAAAAGTGTCCTAGTGTGTCTCCGTTACAGCTCGAGTAAATGTCTCTTGTAGTGGTATGTGCGAATTTTTAATAGAAATATGTTCAGTGCTTAACGTAATTTCTCAGTGTCACCCGCTATCTGTGGCATTCTCAGTAGCCCCAGGGCAGTTTGATTGTTGGTCAGTGTTGAATGTAGCCATTATGTTTCAGTGATGAAAGCGGTGTCTGTACTAACTGTTATAACTTAACATGTCTTTTAACCTACATCCTCCTCCCTGTCCTAATCCTTACCTCACCCTCCTTACCCTTCCTCCCATCCCTGTACTCTTTGACGCGCAGTGATAAATGATATTCAGTGTAGTGCGCAGAGCTTCACTCCCCGACCCAGCCTGATGAGAACATTGTCGTGACGGAAATGATAGTTGCCAAACATTGACGTATCGTATAAAGTAAACTTTTTTTTTGCGAATGCACTTCCAACTAATCCATCACCCCTTTAGGATTGTTTCTCTGTCAAATGTCACACACAGTACCACCCATGGCCAGCCGGACGTCAACCACAGTACATACGAGCAGAGAAGAACCAGCATGATGAAAGCAGCGTGATGAATGCAGCTTGATGAAGGCAGCACGAAACCCACCACACACCACGTCACTTCTTTCAAGTCCTCCCTTGGTCTAGGATTAAGAAGATTTTATATTTTTCTACTTTAGGAAGTTAAGGAGTGTGGAATGGATCGCCACACAACGAACCCTGGTGAGCCCAGCCAGGGAGGGATTCACCACTGTGGAAGGTGTAAGACAGGACGGTCTTTGGTCTCGCCGACACTCACGTACGGAGGGCGAGCCCTGGTCCGCGGAACCTGCCTTACAGTCATCTAAGGAGACGACAGCCCAAACAGTGGACCGGCTCATCCCGGCCGGAGAGGGCCGACGGCAGATGAACAGAAAATCGTCTGGAATATGTTGAAAATGATGATGTTGCAGAGAAGAAATACAGATGGAGCAGAAAAATTCGTCTGGAATATGTTGAAAATGATGATGTTGCAGAGAAGAAATGCAGATGAAGCAGAAAAATTCATCTGGAATATGACGGAAAACGAAGATGTATAAAGAAACTCAGATGGAGCAGAAAAATTCATCTGGAATATGAAAATGAAGATGTATAGAGGAAGAACGCAGATGTGACAGAAAACTCGTCTGGAAGAGTATGGAAACCAGGAGGAAGTGAGAAGAAGTCAGAAGGTGTGGAGAAACGACCTACAAGGTGCGGTATGTGAAGAAAGAAGACAGAAGACAGAAGATGTGGTATGTGAAGAAAGAAGACAGAAGATGTGCTATGTGAAGAAAGAAGACAGAAGATGTGCTGTCCTGACATCACAAGAAAGCCGATGATGAAGGACCAACCGACTACAGCTGCTGAGCTGCCGCCATCCCCTATTTTTCAGATACCAGCTGGATGGAAGACGTGAGCTATGCTGGACCCAACTAATGTACTGATGTTGTTGATGTATAATAAAAAGATATCAATACCCTAATATGTGAAGTAGGAACATTTTTTTTGTATTTTGAAGTATTTTCTCTGATTTTGTTGATGTTTACTACAAAGAATGTCTTTTTTTAGTCTCACTTTTTTCTATGAGTTCATTTGATCAATGTCTTGGACTATGAAACACGATGTTGTAGCTATATTACTGACTGAGATGAATTATTATTTTGACATGGGCTGATAAGGAAATGTAACACCTGTTATTGTTTGTAGAATGTGATTTGCAAGGTTGCCTCGGACACTATGCTACATATGAAGGATTTTTTCATTCTATGTTCACTTGCTATGTTTCCTTTTTCTCCTGGCATAGAAGCTTTGATCTTGGCGGGAGGTATAGTGAGCTTTGTCAGATCAAACTAGCGCCAGTAGAAAAACACACCTATGAGATTGTTGTTTGTGAATGTGAGACTATGTTAGCGCCCCAGGGATTATCTTTGATACCACACGTGATGTTGCTGTCTATATGTGACATCAGTCTCTGTGATGAAGCTTTGGTCTTGGCGGGAGGTGTAATGAGTGATTGTCAGACCAAACCTTACAGCCCAGAATTATGTCACATATAACAGCAAGTACACCACAGACCTCGTGGTACCACCGCATTCCAGGTTGACACACCTCAGGTCGACCCTAGGGACTTGACCTGGCCCGCTAATGACGTGAGCCGGTGACCTACAACCGCACCTAGCCAAGACACCTGGCCAGGACCACACCTGCACACAATTATCCAGATCAAACCAGTTTAGTGTTAATTGGTAGAGGTCAGAAGCCGGCTGGGCCGACCCCATATAAAGGCCCTACAGTCCCGTCCACGGGCATTACCTTTCGATATTCCATTATCATTATCATTCTGGTTGCTGTCATCTCTCTCCCGTTCGGGTCGTCACTCGGTTCACTAAGCAGAGTCACGCACGTCCCCTCCCCAGGTCGGGAGGGAGACCTCCCGACCGGACCACGGCGTCGCCAGCTAAGCAGACTTCCCATAGGAGGCAGCCCAGCCAGCACTCACTGGGCCTACGTCAGGGTACACGTGAGTCTTGTCAGAACGTCCTAGGGTGAGTTACCTACTGTGGGAAGTGTATTCATTCAGGTGTGTCCGAGAGTCAGTGTCAAGTAACGTAAAGCATGATGTGTTAGTACCCCGATATAATAGTGATATTAATGTGTCCATGTCATTGAGTGAATTAATAAATAGTTGTATCAAGAGGTGTTTAACAAGTTGTCCCTTTAAGAAGTGATATATGTGTATTGACATACGAGATAAGATAAGCGTAGTGACGCTGTGCAAATAACATCCAGGCCACGCTACCAAGTTTCCTACCTTTACATTCCTGCTCTCTCTATTCTTACTTATTTGTATTCTTCTCTGTTCATTGTGTTCTGTATCATTACATTAATGTTTAGGGATAATAAGCTGGGGTGTTTAATATTTAGGGATAATAAGCTGGGGTGTTTAATATTTAGGGATATTTTGGGGTGTTTAATGTTGGGGATAATAAGCTGGGGTGTTTAATGTGTTTTAGGGATAATAAGCTGGGGTGTTTAATATTTAGGGATAATAAGCTGGGGTGTTTAATGTTTTAGGATAATAAGCTGGGGTGTTTAATAGCCCAGGATAATAAGCTGGGGAATTAATCTGTATTTGAGGATAATAAGCTGGGGTGTTTATTGTTTAGGGATAATAAGCTGGGGTGTTTTTAATATTTAGGGATTATAAGCTGGTGTTTAATATTTAGGGATAATAAGCTGGGTGTCTAATATTTAGGGATAATATGTAGGTGTTAAATGTTTTAGGGATAATAAGCTGGGGTATCTAATGTTTAGGGATAATAAGCTGGGGTGTTTAATGTTTAGGGATAAAAAAGCTGGGGTGTTTAATGTTTGAGATATATGGCTGGGGTGTTTAATATTTAGGGATAATAAGCTGGGGTGTTTAATATTTAGGGATAATAAGCTGGGGTGTTTAATATTTAGGGATAATAAGCTGGGGTATTTAATCTTTAGGGATAATAAGCTGGGGTGTTTAGTATTTAGGGATAATAAGCTCGGGTGTTTAATATTTAGGGATAATAAGCTGGGGTTTTTAATATTTAGGGATAATAAGCTTGGGTGTTTAATCTTTAGGGATAATAAGCTGGGGTGTTTAGTATTTAGGGATAATATGCTGGGGTGTTTACTATTTAGGGATAATAAGCTGGGGTGTTTAATATTTAGGGATAATAAGCTGGGGTTTTTAACATTTGGGGATAAGAAGCTGGGGTGTTTAATCTTTAGGTATAATAAGCTGGGGTGTCTAATATTTAGATATAATAAGCTGTGGTGTTGAATATTTAGGTATAATAAGCTGGGGTGTTTAATATTTAGGGATAATATGCTGGGGTGTTTAATATTTAGGGATAATAAGCTGGGGTGTTTAATATTTAGGGATAATAAGCTGGGGTATTTAATATTTAGGGATAATAAGCTGGGGTGTTTAATATTTAGGGATAATAAGCTGGGGTGTTTAATATTTAGAGATAATAAGCTGGGGTGTTTAATCTTTAGGGATAATAAGCTGGGGTGTTTAATATTAAGGGATAATAAGCTGGGGTATTTAATATTTAGGGATAATAAGCTGGGGTGTTTAGTATTTAGGGATAATAAGCTGGGGTGTTTAATATTTAGGGATAATAAGCTGGGGTGTTTAATATTTAGGGATAATAAGCTGGGGTGTTTAATCTTTAGGGATAATAAGCTGGGGTGTTTAGTATTTAGGGATAATAAGCTGGGGTGTTTAATATTTAGGGATAATAAGCTGGGGTGTTTAAGTTTAGGGATAATAAGCGGGTGTTTAATATTTAGGGATAATAAGCTGGGGTGTCTAATATTTGGGATAATAAGCTGGGGTGTTTAATGTTTAGGATAACTAAGCAGGTGTTGTATTTGGGATAATAAGCTGGGGTGTTTTATATTTAGGGATAATAATGGGGTGTCTATTTGAGGATAATAAGCTGGGTGTTTAATGTTTAAGGATAATAAGCTGGGGTGTTTAATGTTTAGGATAACCGCTGGGGTGTTTTAATATTTAGGGATAATAAGCTGGGTTTGTTTAATGTTAGGGATAATAAGCTGGGGGTGTCTAATATTGAGGATAATAAGCTGGGTTTTGTTTAATATTTAGGGATAATAAGCTGGGTGTCTAATATTCGGGTATAATTGTTTAATGTTTGGGATAATAAGCTGGGGTGTTTAATGTTTGGGGATATTAAACTAGGGTAATTTAATGTTTAGGGATAATAAGCTGGGGTGCTTAATGTTTAGGGATAATAAGCTGGGGTGTTTTTAATGTTTGGATAATAAGCTGGGGTGTTTATGGTTAAGGGATAATAAGCTGGGGTGTTTAATATTCAGGGATAATAATCTGGGGTGTCCTATTATTTCAGGGATAATAAGCTGGGGTGTTTAATGTTTAGGGATAATAAGCTGGGTGTTTAATATTTAGTGATAATAAGCTGGGGTGTTTAATATTTAGGGATAAGCTGATTGTTTAATATTTAGATATAATAAGCTGGGGTGTTTAATGTTTAGGGATAATAAGCTGGGGTGTTTAATCTTTAGGTATAATAAGCTGGGGTGTCTAATATTTAGGTATAATAAGCTGAGGTGTTTAATATTTAGGTATAATAAGCTGGGGGTCTAATATTTAGGTATAATAAGCTGGGGTGTCTAATATTTAGGTATAATAAGCTGGGGTGTTTAATGTTTAGGGATAATAAGCTGGGGTGTTTAATGTTTAGGGATAATAAGCTGGGGTGTTTAACATTTAGGTATAAGCTGGGGTGTCTAATATTTAGGGATAATAAGCTGGGATGTTTAATGTTTAGGGATAATAAGCTGGGGTGTCTAATATTTAGGGATAATAAGCTGGGGTGTTTAATGTTTAGGGATAATAAGCTGGGGTGTTTAATCTTTAGGGATATTAAGCTGAGGTGTTTAATATTTAGGGATAATAAGCTGGGGTGTTTAATCTTTAGGGATAATAAGCTGGGGTGTTTAATATTTAGGGATAATAAGCTGGGGTGTTTAATATTTAGGTATAATAAGCTGGGGTGTTTAATCTTTAGGTATAATAAGCTGGGGTGTTTAATCTTTAGGTATATTAAGCAGGGGTGTTTAATCTTTAGGTATAATAAGCTGGGGTGTTTAATATTTAGGGATAATAAGCTAGGGTGTTTAATATTTAGGTATAATAAGCTGGGGTGTTTAGTATTTAGGGATAATAAGCTGGGGTGTTGAATATTTAGGGATAATAAGCTGGGGTGTTTAATATTTAGGGATAATAAGCTGGGGTTTTTAATATTTAGGGATAATAATCTGGGGTGTTTAATCTTTAGGTATAATAAGCTGGGGTGTCTAATATTTAGATATAATACGCTGGGGTGTTTAATATTCAGGTATAATAAGCCGGGTTGTTTAATATTTAGGGATAATAAGCTGGGGTGTTTAATATTTAGGGATAATAAGCTGAGGTGTTTAATATTTAGGGATAATAAGCTGGGGTGTTTAATATTTAGGGATAATAAGCTGGGGTGTTTAATATTTAGGATAATAAGCTGGGGTGCTCCAGATTCAGGGATAATAAGTTGGGTGTTTAATGTTTAGGATAATAAGCTGGGGTGTCTAATGTTTAGGATAATAAGCTGGGGTGTTTAATATTTAGGGATAATAAGCTGGGATGTTTAATATTTAGGGATAATAAGCTGGGGTGTAATATTTAGGGATAATAAGCTGGGGTGTTTAATGTTTAGGGATAATAAGCTGGGGTGTTTAATACTTAGGGATAATAAGCTGGGGTGTTTAATATTTAGGGATAATAAGCTGGGGTGTTTAATATTTAGGGATAATAAGCTGGGGTGTTTAATGTTTAGGGATAATAAGCTGGGGTGTTTAATGTAATGAGTGATTGTCAGACCAAACCTTGCAGCCCAGAATTATGTCACATATAACAGCAAGTACACCACAGACCTCGTGGTACCACCGCATTCCAGGTTGACACACCTCAGGTCGACCCTAGGGACTTGACCTGGCCCGCTAATGACGTGAGCCGGTGACCTACAACCGCACCTAGCCAAGACACCTGACCAGGACCACACCTGCACACAATTATCCAGATCAAACCAGTTTAGTGTTAATTGTTAGAGGTCAGAAGCCGGCTGGGCCGACCCCATATAAAGGCCCTACAGTCTCGTCCACGGGCATTACCATTCCTATTCCATTATCATTATCATTCTGGTTGCTGTCATCTCTCTCCCGTTCGGGTCGTCACTCGGTTCACTAAGCAGAGTCACGCACGTCCCCTCCCCAGGTCGGGAGGGAGACCTCCCGACCGGACCACGGCGTCGCCAGCTAAGCAGACCTTCCCATAGGAGGTAGCCCAGCCAGCACTCACTGGGCCTACGTCAGGGTACACGTGAGTCTTGTCAGAACGTCCTAGGGTGAGTTACCTACTGTGGGAAGTGTATTCATTCAGGTGTGTCCGAGAGTCAGTGTCAAGTAACGTAAAGCATGATGTGTTAGTACCCCGATATAATAGTGATATTAATGTGTCCATGTCATTGAGTGAATTAATAAATAGTTGTATCAAGAGGTGTTTAACAAGTTGTCCCTTTAAGAAGTGATATATGTGTATTGACATACGAGATAAGATAAGCGTAGTGACGCTGTGCAAATAACATCCAGGCCACGCTACCAAGTTTTATATCTTTACATTCCTATACTCTATACTCTCTCCTATATATATATATCTTCCTCTCTCTGTTTATTTTACGTCATTACAATGGTGTCAGCGTACTTAACGTAACTCACGCCCTCCCTCGTTAGCCATAACACCTGGCTCGTCAGTTCAAAAGTGCGTAATAAGAAGTTCCTGCGTAGTAGCGTGAAAAGTGTCCTAGTGTGTCTCCGTTACAGCTCGAGTAAATGTCTCTTGTAGTGGTATGTGCGAATTTTTAATAGAAATATGTTCAGTGCTTAACGTAATTTCTCAGTGTCACCCGCTATCTGTGGCATTCTCAGTAGCCCCAGGGCAGTTTGATTGTTGGTCAGTGTTGAATGTAGCCATTATGTTTCAGTGATGAAAGCGGTGTCTGTACTAACTGTTATAACTTAACATGTCTTTTAACCTACATCCTCCTCCCTGTCCTAATCCTTACCTCACCCTCCTTACCCTTCCTCCCATCCCTGTACTCTTTGACGCGCAGTGATAAATGATATTCAGTGTAGTGCGCAGAGTTTCACTCCCCGACCCAGCCTGATGAGAACATTGTCGTGACGGAAATGATAGTTGCCAAACATTGACGTATCGTATAAAGTAAACTTTTTTTTTGCGAATGCACTTCCAACTAATCCATCACCCCTTTAGGATTGTTTCTCTGTCAAATGTCACACACAGTACCACCCATGGCCAGCCGGACGTCAACCACAGTACATACGAGCAGAGAAGAACCAGCATGATGAAAGCAGCGTGATGAATGCAGCTTGATGAAGGCAGCACGAAACCCACCACACACCACGTCACTTCTTTCAAGTCCTCCCTTGGTATAGGATTAAGAAGATTTTATATTTTTCTACTTTAGGAAGTAAGGAGTGTGGAATGGATCGCCACACAACGAACCCTGGTGAGCCCAGCCAGGGAGGGATTCACCACTGTGGAAGGTGTAAGACAGGACGGTCTTTGGTCTCGCCGACACTCACGTACGGAGGGCGAGCCCTGGTCCGCGGAACCTGCCTTACAGTCATCTAAGGAGACGACAGCCCAAACAGTGGACCGGCTTTCATCCCGGCCGGAAAGGGCCGTCGGCAGACGAACAGAAAATCGTCTGGAATATGTTGAAAATGATGATGTTGCAGAGAAGAAATACAGATGGAGCAGAAAAATTCGTCTGGAATATGTTGAAAATGATGATGTTGCAGAGAAGAAATGCAGATGAAGCAGAAAAATTCATCTGGAATATGACGGAAAACGAAGATGTATAAAGAAACTCAGATGGAGCAGAAAAATTCATCTGGAATATGAAAATGAAGATGTATAGAGGAAGAACGCAGATGTGACAGAAAACTCGTCTGGAAGAGTATGGAAACCAGGAGGAAGTGAGAAGAAGTCAGAAGGTGTGGAGAAACGACCTACAAGGTGCGGTATGTGAAGAAAGAAGACAGAAGACAGAAGATGTGGTATGTGAAGAAAGAAGACAGAAGATGTGCTATGTGAAGAAAGAAGACAGAAGATGTGCTGTCCTGACATCACAAGAAAGCCGATGATGAAGGACCAACCGACTACAGCTGCTGAGCTGCCGCCATCCCCTATTTTTCAGATACCAGCTGGATGGAAGACGTGAGCTATGCTGGACCCAACTAATGTACTGATGTTGTTGATGTATAATAAAAAGATATCAATACCCTAATATGTGAAGTAGGAAATTTTTTTGTGTATTTTGAAGTATTTTCTCTGATTTTGTTGATGTTTACTACAAAGAATGTCTTTTTTTAGTCTCACTTTTTCTATGAGTTCATTTGATCAATGTCTTGGACTATGAAACACGATGTTGTAGCTATATTACTGACTGAGATGAATTATTATTTTGACATGGGCTGATAAGGAAACGTAACACCTGTTATTGTTTGTAGAATGTGATTTGCAAGGTTGCCTCGGACACTATGCTACATATGAAGGATTTTTTCATTCTATGTTCACTTGCTATGTTTCCTTTTTCTCCTGGCATAGAAGCTTTGATCTTGGCGGGAGGTATAGTGAGCTTTGTCAGATCAAACTAGCGCCAGTAGAAAAACACACCTATGAGATTGTTGTTTGTGAATGTGAGACTATGTTAGCGCCCCAGGGATTATCTTTGATACCACACGTGATGTTGCTGTCTATATGTGACATCAGTCTCTGTGATGAAGCTTTGGTCTTGGCGGGAGGTGTAATGAGTGATTGTCAGACCAAACCTTGCAGCCCAGAATTATGTCACATATAACAGCAAGTACACCACAGACCTCGTGGTACCACCGCATTCCAGGTTGACACACCTCAGGTCGACCCTAGGGACTTGACCTGGCCCGCTAATGACGTGAGCCGGTGACCTACAACCGCACCTAGCCAAGACACCTGGCCAGGACCACACCTGCACACAATTATCCAGATCAAACCAGTTTAGTGTTAATTGTTAGAGGTCAGAAGCCGGCTGGGCCGACCCCATATAAAGGCCCTACAGTCCCGTCCACGGGCATTACCATTCCTATTCCATTATCATTATCATTCTGGTTGCTGTCATCTCTCTCCCGTTCGGGTCGTCACTCGGTTCACTAAGCAGAGTCACGCACGTCCCCTCCCCAGGTCGGGAGGGAGACCTCCCGACCGGACCACGGCGTCGCCAGCTAAGCAGACCTTCCCATAGGAGGTAGCCCAGCCAGCCCTCACTGGGCCTACGTCAGGGTACACGTGAGTCTTGTCAGAACGTCCTAGGGTGAGTTACCTACTGTGGGAAGTGTATTCATTCAGGTGTGTCCGAGAGTCAGTGTCAAGTAACGTAAAGCATGATGTGTTAGTACCCCGATATAATAGTGATATTAATGTGTCCATGTCATTGAGTGAATTAATAAATAGTTGTATCAAGAGGTGTTTAACAAGTTGTCCCTTTAAGAAGTGATATATGTGTATTGACATACGAGATAAGATAAGCGTAGTGACGCTGTGCAAATAACATCCAGGCCACGCTACCAAGTTTCCTACCTTTACATTCCTGCTCTCTCTATTCTTACTTATTTGTATTCTTCTCTGTTCATTGTGTTCTGTATCATTACATTAATGTTTAGGGATAATAAGCTGGGGTGTTTAATATTTAGGGATAATAAGCTGGGGTGTTTAATATTTAGGGATAATAAGCTGGGGTGTTTAATGTTTAGGGATAATAAGCTGGGGTGTTTAATGTTTAGGGATAATAAGCTGGGGTGTTTAATATTTAGGGATAATAAGCTGGGGTGTTTAATATTTAGGGATAATAAGCTGGGGTGTCTAATGTTTAGGGATAATAAGCTGGGGTGTTTAATATTTAGGGATAATAAGCTGGGGTGTTTAATATTTAGGGATAATAAGCTGGGGTGTTTATTGTTTTAGGGATAATAAGCTAGGGAGTGTTTAATATTTAAGAGTTATAAGCTGGGGTGTTTAATATTTAGGGATAATAATAAGCTGGGGTGTCTAATATTTAGGATAATATGCTGGGAGTGGTAAATGTTTAGGGATAATAGCTGGGGTAGCTATCTAATGTTTAGGATAATAAGCTGGGGTGTTTAATGTTTAAGTAAAAAAGCTGGGGAGTGTTTTAATGTTTAGGGATAATAAGCTGGGGTGTTTAATATTTAGGGATAACAGCTGGGGTGTTTAATATTTAGGATAATAGCTGGGGTATCTAATATTTGAGGGATAATAAGTTGGGTATTTAATATTTAGGGGATAATAAGCTGGGGGTGTCTAATATTCAGGGATAATAAGCTGGGTGTTTAATGTTTAGGGATAATAAGCTACAGGGTGTTTAATGTTTTAGGGATAATAAGCTGGGGTGTCTAATATTTAGGGATAATAAGCTGGGGTGTTTAATGTTTAGGGATAATAAGCTGGGGTGTTTAATATTTAGGGATAATAAGCTGGGGTGTTTAATATTTAGGGATAATAAGCTGGGGTGTCTAATATTTAGGGATAATAAGCTGGGGTGTTTAATGTTTAGGGATAATAAGCTGGGGTGTTTAATATTTAGGGATAATAAGCTGGGGTGTTTAATATTTAGGGATAATAAGCTGGGGTGTTTAATATTTTGGGATAATAAGCTGGGGTGTTAATATTTAGGGATAATAAGCTGGGGTGTTTAATGTTTAGGGATAATAAGCTGGGGTGTTTAGTATTTAGGGATAATAAGCTGGGGTGTTTAATATTTAGGGATAATAAGCTGGGGTGTTTAATATTTATGGATAATAAGCTGGGGTGTTTAATATTTAGGATAATAAGCTGGGGTGTTTAATATTTAGGGATAATAAGCTGGGGTGTTTAATATTTAGGGATAATAAGCTGGGGTGTTTAATTTAGGGATAATAAGCTGGGGTGTTTAATCTTTAGGTATAATAAGCTGGGGTGTCTAATATTTAGGTATAATAAGCTGGGGTGTTTAATATTTAGGTATAATAAGCTGGGGGTCTAATATTTAGGATATAATAAGCTGTGGTGTTGAATATTTAGGTATAATAAGCTGGGGTGTTTAATATTTAGGGATAATATGCTGGGGTGTTTAATATTTAGGGATAATAAGCTGGGGTGTTTAATATTTAGGGATAATAAGCTGGGGTATTTAATATTTAGGGATAATAAGCTGGGGTGTTTAATATTTAGGGATAATAAGCTGGGGTGTTTAATATTTAGGGATAATAAGCTGGGGTGTTTAATATTTAGGGATAATAAGCGCAGGTTTTGTTTAATATTTAGGGATAATAAGCTAGGTTGTGTCTAATATTGAGGATAATAAGCTGGGTTTGTTTAATATTTAGGGATAATAAGCTGGGTGTCTAATATTCGTTATAATAGCTGGGGTGTTTAATGTTTAGGGATAATAAGCTGGGGTGTTTAATGTTTAGGGATATTAAACTGAAGATTATTTAATGTTTAGGGATAATAAGCTGGGGTGCTTAATGTTTAGGGATAATAAGCTGGGGTGTTTAATAATTTAGGGATAATAAGCTGGGGGTCTAATATTTAGGTATAATAAGCTGGGGTGTCTAATATTTAGGTATAATAAGCTGGGGTGTTTAATGTTTAGGGATAATAAGCTGGGGTGTTTAATGTTTAGGGATAATAAGCTGGGGTGTTTAACATTTAGGTATAAGCTGGGGTGTCTAATATTTAGGGATAATAAGCTGGGATGTTTAATGTTTAGGGATAATAAGCTGGGGTGTCTAATATTTAGGGATAATAAGCTGGGGTGTTTAATGTTTAGGGATAATAAGCTGGGGTGTTTAATCTTTAGGGATATTAAGCTGAGGTGTTTAATATTTAGGGATAATAAGCTGGGGTGTTTAATCTTTAGGGATAATAAGCTGGGGTGTTTAATATTTAGGGATAATAAGCTGGGGGTTTAATATTTAGGTATAATAAGCTGGGGTGTTTAATCTTTAGGTATAATAAGCTGGGGTGTTTAATCTTTAGGTATAATAAGCTGGGGTGTTTAATCTTTAGGTATAATAAGCTGGGGTGTTTAATCTTTAGGTATAATAAGCTGGGGTGTCTAGGTATAATAAGCTTTAGGTATAATAAGCTGGGGTGTTTAATCTTAATCTTTAGGTATAATAAGCTGGGGTGTCTAATCTTTAGGTATAATAAGCTGGGGTGTTTAATCTTTAGGTATAATAAGCTGGGGTGTTTAATCTTTAGGTATAATAAGCTGGGGTGTTTAATCTTTAGGTATAATAAGCTGGGGTGTTTAATCTTTAGGTATAATAAGCTGGGGTGTCTAATCTCTAGGTATAATAAGCTGGGGTGTTTAATCTTTAGGTATAATAAGCTGGGGTGTTTAATCTTTAGGTATAATAAGCTGGGGTGTTTAATGTTTAGGTATAATAAGCTGGGGTGTCTAATCTTTAGGTATAATAAGCTGGGGTGTTTAATCTTTAGGTATAATAAGCTGGGGTGTTTAATCTTTAGGTATAATAAGCTGGGGTGTTTAATCTTTAGGTATAATAAGCTGGGGTGTTTAATCTTTAGGTATAATAAGCTGGGGTGTCTAATATTTAGGTATAATAAGCTGGGGTGTTTAATCTTTAGGTATAATAAGCTGGGGTGTCTAATCTTTAGGTATAATAAGCTGGGGTGTTTAATCTTTAGGTATAATAAGCTGGGGTGTCTAATCTTTTGGTATAATAAGCTGGGGTGTTTAATCTTTAGGTATAATAAGCTGGGGTGTTTAATCTTTAGGTATAATAAGCTGGGGTGTTTAATCTTTAGGTATAATAAGCTGGGGTGTCTGGTCTTTGCTACAAACAAGAACAATGTGTTTATGAGTCTTGTCATATATTTTTCATCTTTTAGGCAACACTTGACAACATCTTATTGTTAACTTAATGACTAACTGGCACTGTGGTAATTGTGTATAACAGTTTACGTAATTACATTATCATAATCTGTGAATATTCAGGAAAACAGTTTGACAAATTCTTTTAATTACACATTGTCATCTATCCAGCATATTACTTATGTTAATATCGTTTGTTAATGAAACCGACAATAATAAAACCTAACATAAGCAAATAATTTAACTCTATCTTAATCTAACCTAACGGAACGTAACATAAAGTAACGATCGTAAAATACCCACCCAACAGGCTGTTAGCGTGGAAGTGAAAGTAGGGAAATTAAAGAGAAAAAAAGTGCTTATTTTAGGTTTGGGTGATCAATCAAGATGTCCATTTTTCTTGTGTATTCTTAAGTAGGTACAGTATATCCATCCCCCATAGGTATCTGATAGTGGAAACTTCAAATACAATTGTTAATTTGTGATGTGGGACGAAGTCTTGAATATTGGGAAGACAAATTTAAGCATAAAATTAGGGGTAGGGGAAATTAAAACCCCTTTTTAATGTGATTATTTCCAATAAAACCAAATGTATTGGGTATCATTGGAAAGGACTTGGGTCAGGTTACAATATATTACCATGATAGTTTTCATGATATCAATGATGACGTCATCAAGGGTCAAAAAATCGCTAATTTCCTCAGGAATAAAAATGTGGGCAGCCCATGAATTACACTAGCCAGTACTCGTACACTAGAGGAGATATGAAAACAAAACTTACAGTTTTTATAAGGATTATATGGGAAGTTTTTAATATCAATAAATTTTACAAATATTTTAGTTTGTATATTAACCCCTTTTGTCTCCGGAACAAACTTCACAGAAAATGGTAAAATATGGTAATTTTCTGAATTGTTAAATACATTTAACCTTTTTGTATGTCAAGTGTACCAGTAATATAGAGTATATTAGAGTAAAATATCTCTAATAACCTGTTAGAGGTTTGAATCATAGAGCCGTTCTTTGTAGACTTTATTCTAACAGCGTCAGCTGGTGACTGGCAACTGGACCAGGGTTGCCAACTCGGGTTTTCAAATGTCGCTGGGCTGGTACCTAAAAGTAGCTAAATGTCGCTAAATCTTCCATGGAAAGTCGCTAGCTATTATTCCCCCCTTCAGTAATTTGATGCAAATAATATTTTCATAATGCCGACTATAATGGACGGAGTATAAATAAAATGCATTATGTAAAAATATCATTTTTCAGATATTCTGTGAAATGTGGCGCAAGAATATTGCATATTATCCCAGAACACTTTGATGTTTTTAACTTGAGTTCACTGCCTGCCTTGCTGTCACTAAAACATACTTTACACACTTCACTTAAGTGTTCTACCACACGAATAGAACAATGTTCAGCTACAAACATGGCCAGAGTTCCCTCCACTTTTTTTGCTTCACCAAGTTTCTTGAATGGTAAAATTGTCTCTTTCTGCACTAAACGGCTCTTCTGCTTTCTTGTGTTTTTTAGTGTTTTTGTGTTTTTCAATGTCGCACAACTTAGCAGACAAAGTACACTTGCAAAATTTACAAAATCCTTTTTTATTATCTCCTGGCACCTCCAGAAACCAATTTTTGTATCTGTCATCTCTGAGCCATTCCTTCCTAAATCGCTGCGAATACTGTGGCTTACCCATTTTCTATTGGGACTATGAAGGGTTCAAATTAATAAACAGCATGCAAACAAGCGGAAACTTTCCTTGATGGTTTTTGGCACAGCGGGTGAACAGTGTCGGGGCAACTGTATGGAGTCTATGGGTCACCCATGGTGGACGCGGATGACAAGTTTGGAACCACGCAGGCTTGATAGAATTAATTCTATAAGATGTTTTGCTAATATTCTTTAAAATTTAGCGTATTAATGAAATTCATATTGCATATCTGACAAAGAGGTAAGTTACCCAGGTGCTACAAAGGCGAAGGTAATAGACAAATAAATGACGACACGGCAACATTAGCCATGGACGGGCTGACATGAAGTAGACGTGTCCCTCCTTCTGTACCACGACCCGTTCAAGTGTATTAAACTTTTCTTATTATTTATTGTCCCTGTAACCCCGTTGCTATATATTATGGCTCGAAATTAGGAAAACTGAGTTTTCATGGACAGTCCAAAAGTATCCAGAAAGTCGCTAGATTTCTGTGGATATCTCTAGAGTCGCAAATCGCTCTAAAATGTCGCTAGAAAAAAACAAAAAGCTCTAGATCTAGCTACAAAGTCGCTAAGTTGGCAACTCTGAACTGGGCGCTGCCCTAGATAAGCTCCCCCCCCCCTCCCCACCTCAACATGGGAAAACATATCGTACGATGGTACACTCTTACATAACCTATATTAACTCCTTGTGGTTTATTAAACATACGGAGTCAGAGTTGTCTCTCACAGCTGTTGCTAAAGTGAAGGACAATCATACAGAATCAGTCATTACAACTTGTGTTCCTCTCGTCATCCTTTTAACACCAAACTTCATTACTATTAAATAATTATTAAAAAGTCGCCAGGCACAGTAGCAACACCTTCCTAAACTTTCTTCGCACTATTATCTAACCTTAACATTAACCAATTAACATGGCTCCCCATCACCACATAACACACAAAGCTTACGTCAACGTCAATATGGAGAGCCAGCCACAGTGTATAATCCTCTCTCGTCTCCGGTCGGCTTTCCCCAGTATCCGCCATACTCTCCAGAGCTTCAAACTTTTATACTCCATCGATAGCATTCACTTTTGGTTCATATTATCTCCTCGAAGCTTTGGGGGACAGCGAGTTGTCCCTTGCTCTGTAGAGACGAATGACATGGCGGCCATTCGTGTAACAATCATCACCATCACCTATATTGGCTAACTAACCAAAATGGATATAGGAGGTTGGCTGTTACATTGGATAAATGGTTACCTCAGTAATATTACTATTAGCTATGAAGATGCCATTCTTATACATGCTAAAACTCATCTTGAAATGCAAACTTGTTGACGAATTTGACGCAAGCAGACAAGTGCAAACAGGCATTAGTCAATGTATTGTTTACCATGATGAGATGTATCAAGAGAAACATGTATATGGAGCAAGTAACAAGATCACTAGATTACAAGATGTTGTAACCGCTAGATTAAGGTTAGGATATAAGTACAACCACAGTCCAAAGCTTCTTAACAACAACAACCCCCCCCCCTCCTCCCTGAGGGGGGATATACACTCGCTCAGCACCTGCATAACAACTGAATTCCTAACAGCATTAAGGAGTGAACACTCGACAAGGTCAGGTTTACATATTTCCCTATATC
>NW_024740782.1:0-36146 GCF_018991925.1 Homarus americanus | reverse complement strand
CCATTGTACTTCGTTCAGTTACGTGTGCTAACATGTATATAGAGAGCACATTGTGAGTTTCCTTTCTCCATCCCATCCTGAGTGTGAACCAAACAATCTTGAACCCCACAAGCTTTTTGTTTTTTTCTAGCGACATTTTAGAGCGATTTGCGACTTGTCGCAAATCTAGAGATATCCACAGAAATCTAGCGACTTTCTGGATACTTTTGGACTGTCCATGAAAACTCAGTTTTCCTAATTTCGAGCCCTAATATATAGCAACGGGGTTACAGGGACAATACCTTTGAACGGGTTGAACTCATAAAACAACTTCGTCAACGCTTACCTGACAACATTCGTGTGCTGCAGTCTATATCTTTTCTGAGTGCCGATGAATGCTTGAAGCCTATTAAATCAGATATACTTGGTTTGGCACACTTATTTACAGAAGATTCCAGCACCCTTACCAAGATTGATTTCCAGTGGAAAAAACTGCATCACACAATCTGGACAGAAACATCTAACACCCTAAAATTGTGGTCAGAAGTGACAAATTACAGAGATGCGACAGGTGAAAACCCTTACCATGATCTGGCTGAAATTGCACTCGCTGCCTTATCTCTTCCGCATTCAAACGCAGATGTAGAGCGCACATTTAGTAATATGAACTTTGTGAAATCAAAATTGCGCAACAAAATGAAACTATCGACATTAAAGGCAATTCTTACAATAAAGTATGGGTTAAAAAGACAGAACACCTGTTGTGCAAGTTATGAACTTCCTAGTGATATTTTAAGAAAGCTAGGGACTTTGGAGGCATACAGTTACAAGAGAACCTGAACCAAGCACTTCACATGCTTCCAGCTCTACAGTTGTTCACACTGCCGACGACTACGAAGAGGACTGGGATGCAATTACTATTGAATAACAGGTAAGTGTGCACATTAAACGTTAAAAAAAATAATATTTTTATTTTTACATAATGCATTTTATTTATACTCCGTCCATTATAGTCGGCATTATGAAAATATTATTTGCATCAAATTACTGAAGGGGGTGAATAATAGCTAGCGACTTTCCATGGATGATTTAGCGACATTTAGCTACTTTTAGGTACCAGCCTAGCGACATTTGAAAATCCGAGTTGGCAACCCTGGCAAAGATAGAGTGTAGGAGGGCTGAAAAGGAGTTCCAGAGGTTGGTTGCACGCGAGGTCAAGTCAAACCCAAAGGCGTTTTACCGCTATGCAAAGTCGAAATTTTAAACGCGAGTAGGAGTATCAGACCTGAGGCTTGTGGATGGTACTTACGCAGATTCTGACCAGGATAAAGCTGAGGCATTGAACAGCTTCTTTTCCTCGGTATTCACAAGAGAAGATGCAACTAACCTTCCTCCGTTTGAGGACAGACGGTTCGACACAGCACTGACCCACATTGTGTTCACAGAAGAGGGTATTAGAAATAAACTGTCCAGGCTAAAGGTCCATAAGAGTCCCGGCCCTGACATGGTACATCCTAGAGTGCTAAGAGAGTTGTGCAACGAGCTTTCAGAGCCCCTGAAGATCCTGTTTTGTAAATGCCTGGATGAACAAATGGTCCCTAGTGAATGGAAAGTGGCTTATGTGAGTCCTATCTTCAAGAAGGGCGATCGGCACTCCACGAACAACTATAGACCGGTGAGCCTGACCAGCATAATATGTAAGGAACTGAGAGTATTATCAGAGATGCCGCAATGGAACATCTAATACGAAACAATCTTGTAAAAGATTGCCAACACGGTTTCATGCCAGGGCGCTCCTGCTTAACACAATTGCTCAAGGTATTGGATTTTTGGACCCATATTCTGGAACAGGGTGGTAATATCGACAATATTTACCTAGATTTTGCCAAGGCTTTCGACAGTGTACCCCATGAAAGGCTGAAAATTAAACTGGAAGGGTACGGAATTCGGGGAAATGTCCTAGCATGGGTAGAAGACTTTCTACATGACCGCAAGCAGTGTGTGGTGATTAATGGCACGAAATCGTCATCCGTACCTGTCACAAGTGGGTTACCACAGGGCAGTGTATTGGGCCCGCTGTTGTTTTTGTTTCATAAATGACATGCCTGACGTTGTACACTCCTCCATACAAATGTTTGCCGATGACGCTAAGTTATTTCGGGAAATTAAGAACCAAGCTGTCTATGAAGAGCTGCAGAAGGACCTCTGTGGGCTCCAGGAATGGTTGAAGGAATGGCTGCTGAGATTCAATGTCACAAAGTTTAAGAGGATGCACCTGGGGCGTACCAACGGTAAGGAGGTGTATCATATGTCCCAACGGGATGAAGAAACTGCACTAGTTGATACTGAATGTAAGAAGGACCTAGGTGTGTATGTTGACAATTGTAGTATCTTGCGTTATTTAATGGGAGAAAGACAAGTCACATGGTCAGTCTAGCTGGGGCGTTTATTGTCTGCTGTTGGTTACCGCGTGCCTAACACATTTCGTGTTTACACAAGCCTAAACACTTTCTGACTTTGGTAAGAAGTAACATAATATATAATGTATATATAATCAATAAAGGCAGCATATAAACATACATATATATAACACTATTTCTCCCTTTCAAAAGAGAGCATGGCTGCTACAAATCCTAAATAACAAAACTTACAGAATTACCTATGGCAGGGAAGAAGGAAATAGAACACAACAAATATAACTTCCTAACTAAACAGTTTTGAAAGGCCTGCTCACAATTCAGATAATTAGAGGTCTAATTTAATTACAGGTTTCCTAACTCTGATCTTCTAGGACTATTCCCTCCATCAAGTTTTACAGGGGTTTCACTTGCACTCTGTGCATTATCAGTGACAGACATATCATTACTACAGTCAGTTGACACAGAGAGTGGATGCTGGGAAACATCTTCTTTGACATCATCATCATGATGATCATCTGAAACTGTGTCAAGTTTATCATCATGTCCTGGTGCTACATTCATCTCGGCATGTGCCTGAATGATGTGATCCACATGAACATATCTCAAAGAGTTACCACATTTCACTAAATATGTCCTAGATCCACATACCTTGTCGATGACACCAGTTATCCACTTTGCATGTACAGTTGTGGGGTATGAGATTGTTTGGTTCACACTCAGGATGGGATGGAGAAAGGAAACTCACAATGTGCTCTCTATATACATGTTGTATTGGATGTACAATGCAGCTTGGTGCTGGGAAGGCAGCATGGTTACAAGCGTGATGTAGAGAGAGCTGGTTGGTGAGGACGCTCAGAGAAGGACAGCTTGTGGGTCGCCATGCTCGCCAGGCAGGCGGAGGAGGAGGACCGCCAGGCAGGCGGAGGTGTTGCTGGCTGGTTGGTGTAGGTAGAAAGAGAGACAGATCACCACGAGGTCAGGTCTTAAATAGCGGGGGTAGGCGTGGCTTAGCAGTTGACCCCCGCTCCGTGGTGTATGGCGGCGCTGGTTGACCTAGACCACGAGGCATACACTGGGGAATTGGTGGGGTCGGCTAGGCAGCGACAAACAGCGTTTGTAGGGGAGAATTCCACTACAATACTCCCCCTTCCCTCCAGGCTGTGTAGGAGACTTGTTGTCTGCAGGGTTGCATAGCACATGTGAGGCAGAACGGGCGGTGCGTGCCTCATGTGAGACAACGGCGATGGCGTGGATGAGCCGGTCGCTGGGGACAACTGTCTAGATACACAATATCTGTGGGAGTAGAGAGGGAGAATAAGGGTGTGTGGAGGCGATGAATGTTGTGCTTCCCTCACGGCAGGTACAGAGTCGTCAGATGCGCCTGCTGGGGTGTGTGGGCCTGGGTCAGGAGCAGGGGCTGTGTCAGCAGAAGCAGATGAGGGCTCGTGACAGCAGCTGGGTCCACGACAGCAGCAGGGTGCAGGACATTAGCAGGGAGTACCTGAGGGAGAAAAGAGGGGTGTGTGGGTCCGCACTCAGGAACAGAGGCTGCATCAAGGGCGGCAGGGGTTACTGCTGGGCCGGGGTCGGCGTCTGAGGCAGGACGGGTGTGCTGGGGTCGGTAGGACGTGGTGCTTAGGGCAGGAAGAGGAGCTGGTGTCTGCTTAGAGTAGCAGAGCTGCTCTAGGGTGTCTAACCTGCGGTGTAGAGACAGTAGCTGTAGAGCCGATGAGAGCTGCTTCTGGGTTGATAAGCCAGCCTTCCATGTTGCTTGAAGACTTGGAGAATGATCAGTTTCTCCTCCATCCTGTGTGAGTGCGAATCTCCGGGAGTCACCATTTGTGGGGAATGAGATTGTTTGGTTCACACTCAGGATGGGATGGAGAAAGGAAACTCACAATGTGCTCTCTATATACATGTTGTATTGGATGTACAATGCAGCTTGGTGCTGGGAAGGCAGCATGGTTACAAGCGTGATGTAGAGAGAGCTGGTTGGTGAGGACGCTCAGAGAAGGACAGCTTGTGGGTCGCCATGCTCGCCAGCGGGAGAGAGTACCGCCAGGCAGGCAGAGGAGGAGCGAAGGCCGCCAGGCAGCGGCGGAGGAGGTGTTGCTGGCTGGTTGGTGTAGGTAGAAGGAGAGACAGATCACCACGAGGTCAGGTCTTAAATAGCGGGGGTAGGCGTGGCTTAGCAGTTGACCCCCGCTCCGTGGTGTATGGCGGCGCTGGTTGACCTAGACCACGAGGCATACACTGGGGAATTGGTGGGGTCGGCTAGGCAGGGACAAACAGCGTTTGTAGGGGAGAATTCCACTACACAGTACTATAACCTTTAGCCATGTTCCTAACTCTCACCCTATCATTTACCTTGAACACTCTTTCACTGGAACTCTTATTTGCTAGTCTGTGTTTCATTAATTTTCCTACAGTTCCTTGAATTACTTGCTCGGAAAGTGCTTCCTTTACAATTCTAACTGATCTCTCAGCTGCACCATTAGAGGCAGGATGATCGGGTAGGGTCAGTACATGCTTTACACCGTTGAGTCTCATGAAGTTTTTAAACTCTGATGATTGGAATGGAGGACCATTGTCAGAAACTACCTCTTCTGGTATTCCATGTTCAGCAAATATTAATCTTAATTCAATAATGGTGCTACCAGCATTAGTACTGTACATGTGCTTAACATCAATCCACTTTGAATGACTATCAATTAATACAAGAAATTTGTCTGTTCCCTTATCACAGAAGTCAATGTGTACTCTTTGGAAGGGACGGGTAGGACATTTCCAGGTTTTCAAAGGTGTGCTGTGTGGCATACTCCTAACATTCTGACAAACAGAGCACTCACTCACCATCATTTCTATTTCACCATCCAGTTTAGGCCACCACACAAAACTTCTGGCCAGTGCTTTCATAGCACATATACCTGGATGTTAAAAATGCAGTTCATTCAAAATTTGCCATCTAAAACACTGTGGAATTAACACTCTCATACCCCACAACACACATCCCTGTTCTACTGATAAGTGACATCTCCTTGAATGGTACGGTTGAAAGTCTAAGGAAGGACAAATCTCTGGCCATCCATTTAGTGTATACTCCAGGACTCTTCCTAATACATCTTTCCTAGTTTTTTTTTTTTTTTTTATCCTCTTCGCCACTGATCGGCTTGTTAGCCGCTTGGGCGATCGGTCACGTCTCTTTTCATTTATATTCTTCACCAAAAGATCGGCTCGCTAGCCGCCCGGGCGATCGGTCACGTCTCTGTCACGCACTGTTGGCAAATACTGGGCATGCACCGGCTCCTGAATGTACCTGAACCCGCTCCAGTGTTGGTCAAGTCTTCTCTTGAAATAGCTCACACTCGGTGCCGTCACAACACTCTCTGGTAGATTGTTCCAAGAGTTTACAACCCTCACTCCGAAAAAGTTTGCCCTCACGGTTTTCTGGACTTGCGGCTTCTTCAATCTTGAGCTGTGACCCCTTGTGGGGCGAGCGTCCGCCAGCTCCAAGTAAGGACACTCAACTGAGTAGTGCCCCCTGAGATGCTTATACACCTCAACTAGGTCCCCCTTGCCCGTCTGTAGTATAAGCTAGGCAAGTTCAGGCGCTCCAATCTCTCAGGGTAGCTGAGGTGCCGAAGTGCAGGCACCAGTTTGGTGGCCCTCCTTTGAACATTTTCAACCAATTGACAGTCCCTAGCATATCTCGGGGACCAGATGGGGTGACAGTACTCCAGATGGGGAAGCACTTCACTCCTGAAGAGCGTCACGAGGGACGGACCGTCTAGATATCTGAACGACCTTCTTATAAGACCCAATAATTTATTTGCCTGATTTACCTTCTTCTCACAATGGCCCGAGAACTTCAGCTCATTGTCAACATACACACCTAGGTCCTTCTCACACACAGTCTCAACTAGTGCATTTTCTTCATCCCGTTGGGACATATGATACGCCTCCTTACCGTTGGTACGCCCCAGGTGCATCCTCTTACACTTCGTGACATTGAATCTCAGCAGCCATTTCTTCGACCATTCCTGGAGCCCACAGAGGTCCTTCTGCAGCTCTTCACAGTCCGCTTGGTTCTTAATTTCCCGAAATAACTTGCCATCATCGGCAAACATTTGTATGGAGGAGTGTACAACGTCAGGCATGTCATTTATGAAACAAACAAACAACAGCGGGCCCAATACACTGCCCTGTGGTACCCCACTTGTTACAGGTACAGATGACGATTTCGTGCCATTAATCACCACACACTGCTTGCGGTCATGTAGAAAGTCTTCTATCCACGCTAGGACATTTCCCCGAATTCCGTACCCTTCCAGTTTGATTTTCAGCCTTTCGTGGGGTACACTGTCGAAAGCCTTGGCAAAATCTAGGTAAATATTGTCGATATTACCACCCCGTTCTAGAATATGGGTCCAAATATCCAATACCTTGAGCAATTGTGTCAAGCAAGAGCGCCCCGGCATAAAACCGTGTTGGCAATCTTTTACAAGGTTGTTTCGTAGTAGATGTTCCATCGCGGCATCTCTGATAATACTCTCAAGTACTTTACACATTATGCTGGTCAGGCTCACCGGTCTATAGTTGTTCGTGGAGTGACTATCGCCCTTCTTGAAGATAGGACTCACATAAGCCACTTTCCATTCACTGGGGACCATTTGTTCATCCAGGCATTTACAAAACAGAATCTTCAGGGGCACTGCAAGCTCATTGCACAGCTCTCTTAGCACTCTAGGATGCACCATGTCAGGTACGGGACTCTTATGGACCTTTAGCCTGGACAGTTTATTTCTAATACCCTCTTCTGTGAACACAATGTGGGTCAGTGCTGTGTCGAACCGTCTGTCTTCAAACGCAGGAAGGTTAGTTGCATCCTCTCTTGTGAACACTGAGGAAAAGAGGCTGTTCAATGCCTCAGCTTTATCCTGGTCAGAATCTGCGTAACTACCATCTTCAAGCCTCAGGTCTGATACTCCTACTCGCGTTTTCAATTTCGACTTTGCATAGCGGTAAAACGCCTTTGGGTTTGACTTGACCTCGCGTGCAACCAGCCTCTGGAACTCCTTTTCAGCCCTCCTACACTCTATCTTTGCTTGGTTTCTGGCTCTTGCATACATCCTCCTGTCTTGCTCATCGTTTGACCCAACCCACGTCTTGAATTTCTGGGTTTTCTTCTTAATTTTGTCGACCGCCGCATGGTTCATGTGTAGGAATCCCCTCGTATTCTTAGAAGCACTGGGTTTGGTCTTGGGTATATATTTATCGATCAAATGGGTCATTTTACTAGTTATGATATTCAGCGTAGTGTCTGCGTTCTTGTACCTTAATAAGTCAGGCCAGTTGATACCCCTCATCTCTTCCCTCATCCCATTGTAATTTCCCTTGTAATATTTGCACCTTGGCCTGGCCTTATCTTGAACTAGGTAACAGTTAAATCTGAATGACAACACTGTATGGTGACTGGTGCCAACTGGGGCAAGGTGTTCCAGTTTGGCCACCATACCCTCCTCGTTTGTTATGATGAGGTCAAGTGGCTTGGGTGTTTGCTCCCCTCTGTAATGTGTCGGGTCTCTCACATGTTGGAACAGAAAATTATCTCTCAGAGTTTCTACAAAAAGAGTAGCAGGGTTATTCAAGTCATTCGGGGTGGACTCGTTTCTCCAGTCGATGTCGCCATAGTTAAAGTCCCCCATGATAAGGAGGTGGCTAGGGTTGAGCATCGCCGCATTGTTTATTAAGGTTCTTAAGTTCCTTTGATTTAGTGGGCCACAGTTTGGGGATCTGTAGATACACCCGACGATAAGTAAGTCCCCTCCCTTTAATTTAATTTTACACCACTTGGACTCTTCAAAAACATCCTCTCCCTGTACCCTCGCCTGGCTGGCTCTAAGGTCTTGCCTAGCGTAGATAACCACACCCCTCCTGCAGGATTCTTGAGTTAGGTTCGTAAATGAGTCATATCCAGCAATACTGAACTCACATTCCTCTGGGTCGATTCTCCTGTTCTTGTACAACAGTTCTACAACTCCTACAATATCTGGTTGGTGTACTCTTAGTAGTGTTTCAAACTCCTCTCTCTTATCAAGGAACGTGTCAGCATTAGTGTACATGACATTCAAGCCAGAATTTGTTCTCGGTAACGTCTCTGCTCTTAGTAATAAACCCGCTCCCCCCACATTTTCAGAAGCTGCAGCATTTGCTAAGTACACTGTATTTTGCAGGGTGTGGTTAGAAATGTCATTGTTTACACGGCGCTCGTTCCCTCCTGTCCGGTAGGCTGAGCTGGTGCCGCCTCCCGGGTGGGGGGTTGAGTGGGTGGAGGGTGCACTGCTGCCCCCTGGCCCTGTGTCGGCACACTTGTTTCCACTACCCTCCCCCTGAGTATAACCCATGTACACCTGTCCCCGTTCCTCCTCGACTCCTCCCTCTTCTGCTTCAAGGCCTGCAGGAGCTTCTTGTGCTGTTCCCTCTGCATTACCGTGCGGTCTGGGTGAATGAATACATCCCGAAATGCCTCGCTCCTTGCTAAGTTTTTTGCCTGCCGAATAACTTGCCATTTCTCATCCTCACTCACTAGTGTGATCCTGAGGGGGCGAGGCTTAGCCCCCTGCTTTTGTCGCAGCCTCCTCACATCCTGAGGGGTTGCTGGAATCTTCAGAACCTCTGTACAAATATTTTGAAACAGCACCTTATCGTGTGTTTCCTTACTCACAGTTCCCTCCGCCTGGCTCTCGGTGACTCCAAAAACTATTACATTGTTCCTGCGCTGGAGCCGTTCCTGGTGTTCCTCCTCTCCCCTAACAGTAGGTCCGTTAATTTTCATTTCTTCGACACACTTCTTCAGAGTCCCAATCTGCTGTAGAACCTGTACTGATTCTGCATTACTCTCCGCCCCTCCCCCGTGGCCCTCCTAATACGTCAGCATAACTCCTCTTAGCAACCACCTCCATTCTATTAGCTACTTCCTCAGTCTTAGCAAGGATCTCTTTCCCAACTTGCTCCAGTTTGTCAACCAGCAGGGCTCCTGCTTCATCTATTTTCGTCCCTAGAGAACTCGTTCCCTTATGGCTTGCAATCGCTTCATTCACCTTGACTATGCAGCCAGAGCAATACCAGCAACAGCCATCATGCTTTACGGCAGTTAGTAACTTCCTAAACGTTGCATTAGTCAGGCCTGTATCCTCCATATCCGACGTTCCCTGCATGAGCAATCATTCCGGAGGTGACTGGAAAATCTTCTGCTATCATGGTTACAGCATAAACCTTAGGCTCTACTCCATCATTTGATCCACTACATGGCAACCTTGACAAAGCATCTGCATTGGAATGATCATCTGAACGTCTGTACTGTATTTCATAGTCATATGCCGACAATATCAAAGCCCATCTCTGCATTCTCGCTGTAGCAAGTGTAGGAACAGGTGATTTAGGACCCAAAATTGCCAAGAGAGGCTTGTGATCAGTTATTAAAACAAAATTCCTCCAAATATGATAGACAAAGCCTCTTTCTCTATTTGTGCATAATTTTTCTCGCTTTGGGTAAGAGTTCTCGAGACATATGCAATGGGTCTTTCTTCACCGTTATCCATTATGTGACTTATGACAGCACCTAATCCATAGCCCGATGCATCACAAGCAAGCTTTAGTGTTCTACTGGTATCATAGTGGACCAAAACATCAGTACTAGACAAAGCAGCTTTACAATCTTCAAATGACTTCAGAGTTGCACTGTTCCATTTCCATGGTATCCCTTTCTTTAATAGTTCATGCAGAGGGGCTAAAACTGATGAAAGTCCACTCAAGTGTAATGACCACGGTCTTACACGTCAGTTAGCCAGCTAGAGTGGCGTATTTTATGTCGTCCGTGGGGGTATCCATGAGTTTCTGATCGCGCCTGAAGTTATATCATTTTGTCGCCCCGACATCAGAGAATCTGATGTTTATAGTTTAATTAGTGTCAGTTGTCTATTTGAGAAAGTCATTAATCTCCTGAACTATTCTGTCAACTGGTATAATCTCCAAGATCTAGCGCCTCCCCGTGAATAGCCCCTTGTTCGCCTCAGACCTAAGCTTGCAGAATTAATGTTATCGACGTGTATATTCCACCTTTTCCTGGCAAGCTCAACCTCTGATTAGATTATATGAATAGACATAGGAAATTACCCTGATCAAGAACACCGGAGTTCATAACTAAGTATACAGTGATCCAAAATGATAGAGAAGTTTTGTTGTTGGTAAGATCGACCCTTCTGGTATGAATACGGAGGCCCAAGCTGCCCCGCGAGTGCACGTATATACCTCGACACGAGGGAGAATCACGCATTCGTGACTTCCTCAACGTCTCTCCAGGTATGTTAACGTGTGTTCCCGCCGCCTATTAATTCAGTTTAACTTAGTCAATTTTGGTGAATATCAGTGCTCATGTGTTAACATAGTGAATTCTGTGCCAATTAAGTCGAGTAACGTAGAGATTTAGATATTGTCTGAACCGTTGCCAGGCGTATGTTTTGTATAGTTGAAGTTAGACCTTTAGGCATTCGTGACTTCCTCAACGTCTCTCCAGTGTGTTGAGCTGAATACTCATCGGCTAACGTCGGGTGGTAACCGGGTTGGACGATGCCGTTAATTCGACAGGACTGAACTGGGAAGTCCGTTTCCTGCCAACCAGGCGCCCACTCCCTGAGCGTGTGTCGGTCTACAACCGACCCCTAACAGCGATCCTCATTTGTTGTAGAGACCAGCATTACCCTGGGGCACTCCTCAGTTACATAGGCCTAAGTATTATGGTATCTTGTTTGGGGGATAACTAGCAGAAATATAGTATCCCAGGTTAAGTATTGAACCACTGAATGAGAGTTAAAAGTGCCATGTCGTTCCGTGTGAATTAACAGGAGGTATTGTATGTTGAGATAATTGTGGAGTTGTCCAGTGTGCTATGTATTCATTGGCAGTGACCATGAAATGATAATCTGAGAGTATAATGATATAACCAAGAAGTGAAGAGTTAAGTTGCTACTTGGTAAGGTAAGACCTGAGGGTCCAGTGATATCTGGTGTATACCCAGTACTGACTATCATGTGGCAGAGTGACAATACCACAATTGTCGATTGAAGTAATAAGAATTTGGAGGTATTTAATGAGGTAATAAGTTCTTGAAGTGTTTGATGACTTAATAAATAAATTGCAGTTCTGTTTTGTCTGAGTGAATCTAAGATGCATCTTATCCAATCACTGTGTTAATAAATATTGAATTAGTAATCTACGTCTACGAGTATCACCACTCTATCCTTTCCCACATTGGTTCTCAGAAAATAACTAACTCACGTGCCTAGAAGCTCGCTACCTAACAGTTAACTAAGAGATGTTATATTCTAGAAAAATCCTGGGTGGTGGCAGGCTACCGTTGTAAGTATAATAAGTGTGGTAATAACAAAGACATGGTTTCCCAGGTTAATCCATGGTTTAGAATATAACTAGAACCAAATATATGGAAGAGATCATAATATATGACAGGAAATGAAAAGAAAGAACATTGACTTGGAAAACATAAGCAGAGAAGCATACAAGCTACATATATAAGAATATAAGGTATATAGAGATAAAGAACATATAAGAATATAAGCAAGAATATATAAAGTAAGTATGTGTGTAAAGAACTGAAGAAGGATAAGTATATAAAACGGGATACTCATTGGAAAGAATGCTACAGAACAAATAAGTATATGAATAAATAGAATACTAACAACAAAATAATATCTGTATGGTAAATTATTGAAAAGAGGAAACTCGGCCCGTTACACAAGAACCTTGAATAATACTGTATCATACCTAGGAAAGCTTTCAATTCACTGACATTTTTTGGAGCAGGTAAATTTACTATGGCTCCTACTTTATCTTCTACAGGTCTCAGCCCTTCTGCATTCACTTTGTTCGCCAAGATAAGTTACTTCTTTAGCTAGGAATGAACATTTGCTCTTGTCGAGCCTGACATTGTGTGCCAACAATCTTTCGAATACTGTGGCTAGGGTTTTGACATGATTTTGGATGTCACTGTCAACAATAAGGACATCATCCTGAAAACATAACACATTGGGAAGACCCACAAGAATTTTGTCCATGATGCACTAAAATAACTTTGGTGCACTTTTAACACCATAAGGCAACCTTTTGAACTTATACAATCCTTTATAAGTGTTGATAGTAAGGTACTGTTGACTTTCAGCATAAACAGAGACCTGAGCATATGCTTGGGACAAGTCTAACTTAGTGAAAATGGTTCCACCTGTTAGTACAGCAAACAAATCTTGAGATGTGGGTAAGGGATATTGCTCATCCTCAACAGTTTGATTAATGGTGACTTTATAATCACCACATACTCTAACAGATTTATCAGCTTTAGGTACAATTACTATTGGAGCAGCCCAATTGCTCTTGGCGGTTTTCACAATAATTCCCTCACTCACAAGTCTGTCTAATTCTTTCTCAACCTCACCTTTCAATGCATAAGGAACAGGTCTGGACTTAGCATATATGGGTGTAACTTCTTTGTCAATGGTGATATGAGCTTCATAACCCTTTATACCATCCTGTCCCTTTACCAATAAAATCTTGTATTTTTGAAGCAATTTCTCAAGACCTGGAATACTGTTACACATTCTAACACTAAATATCTCCTTCCAGTCCATCTCAAGTTCACACAACCAGTTCTTGCCTAACAAAGTTGGTCAATTCACATAACTAGCTACATTAATGGCAACTTTAAATTCTGATTTTTGTACTTTACCTCACACTCTAATTTACCTTCTGTGTTCAAAATCTCTCCAGTATAAGTTCTCAACTTGACACCTTAGTCTTCTAAAGGCACATGCGCAAATAGTTCTCATACATATCTTTACTCATTATGGAGAAATCAGCTGCAGTATCCACTTCCTTGGTTACAGGTGTCATTAATACACAAGTCCACATTATACCTATGTTTAACTTTCTCTTGATGACTGGTGTAAATAGTAAACACAATGGGCACTCTCATCATTATCAGATCCAAAATTACTAACACTCTCATGAATACTGTTTTTCATTTCCTTCTCTCCACCTTCAACGGCATGTACTCTACCTTTATCACTTCTACAGGCAGGAGCAATATGTCCAATACGTTGACAATTGTAACATTTTGAATTCTTGAACTTACACTGAAAGTTTTCATGCTTCCCTCGGCACCTCTTACATTTTAAATCAGCATTTGTTCTTTGTTTTGTGGTATAATTATTCCTTTTAGCTTCAGTTACTTTACACACTGAGCCACTACTGCCAACTGTTTCACTACCAGCATTGGGAACAAATTCTCTGGTGTTTTTCTCGGCCAATTCCATACTCGTAGCTATCTGACATGCACTTTCAAAAGTTAAGTTAGTGGTGTTCATTAACTTGGTCTGTATTTTTTCATAATTCAGGCCTATTACAAACCTGTCTCTTGGAGCTCAGTTCAAGAACTGTCCAAAGTTACAGTGAATGGATAATTTCTTCAAAGCTACTATATAATTACTTACTGATTCATCTTTACCTCTATCTCTTGTGCCAAATTTGTAACTTTCAGCGATCTCAAGTGGAGCAGGATCAAAATGTTGCTTCAGAATCTTGGTAATCTGAATCAGTGAGGAATCTTTGGGCTTGTTTGGAACCAGCAAATTGACCAGAGTAGAATATACATTAGCTCCTACCTCTGTCAAAAAGATTGCCTTCCTTTTCTCTTCAAGGGCCTTTCTCTTCCGAGCATCACCACCGTCGTCCATTAATTCATTTGCCAAAAAGAAGTAGTCCATTCTTTCACAGTATAATGTGAAATCTTCCTTGTCTGCCTCATACTCCCCCAATCTTTCCATGTATCCAGTGACGCCAGCCATGGTTGCTCTCTTCACTTAGATTCTCCAGGTTCAGAGTAGCCTTCCCTTCAGTGGTCACTATTCTCTCTTCAAGGAGTTCACAAACACTTTGCCAATCCCATCCTCGTCGCCAGTGTAGTATCTTGTGTTATTTAATAGGAGAAAGACAAGTCACATGGTCAGTCTAGCTGGGGCGTTTATTGTCTGCTGTTGGTTACAACCAGTGCTGCCGTTTATTCCTCAACTCTATGACGTCATTTTTCCTCACGTTTTCGTTGGGTATTAATGGACATTAAAAAGCATGAATTTTAGGTATAACTATTGAAATGTCTTGGCAAACTATAAATATGCACATACAAAAACCCTACAACCATATAATATTATAACATAACATGGGAATATTAAACACTAATTGAACAAAAAATATCAAATAGAAGTTAGCATCCTCTGATTTGGTGTAAAATTTATACATCCACCCTGGAATTTCACAGCCTCAGACAAGGTTATTAATGAATTAATAGAGGGAGTTTGCAGAGCGTTTCTGGATTTTGTTTTCATTAAATTCAATTTCGAAAATAGTCTCTCTGCATCTGCATTGCATGTTGGAAGAGACAATACCTGCAAAGCAAATGTACAAAGGTCCTTAAATTGGGAAACACCTACACCGTCCTTAAGTTCCCCTAGTTTTGTATAAACGTCCACTATGTCACTGCTGTCCTTAATCACGGGTGGTATAGCAATCACATCTAAGTGTCTCCATTGATCATTTAAAACTTGGAAACTGCCACTGTATATGCGGGGCACCGCCTTCACAAAGTCGTCTAAGGATGGCATCTCCTTCTTGGATTTATTATCAATACCCTACTTGATGACAGAAATGAACACATCCATAAAAACTTACTGCCAAACTCAAATCTTTGACGCAATTTCACACAAAGGTTTATCATGAAGATACGACATCTGAATTGTACATCCTTGACCATATTAGGGAGTTCTCTATATTGTTCATTTTGGCCGAGTATTGTTGCTCCCAAGTATATTTGGCCTATTGGGAGGTGATTTTCTTCATTTCTGGGATCAACTGCATCAAGATTACCAGTTTGAAAAACTTCATGACGACAAAAATATCCCAAAAGATTCTTGTAAAGCTGACATATACTATCGTGTAACAAATGTATAGTTGGTGACTCTCTCTGAAACAGTAGATTTAACTTGTTACAATTGGGAAATATGAAATTAAGAAAATTGTAGTACAGGTGAAGGGTCCCTAAGACTCTCTGCTATTTGTTGTATGACCACCAATCTTTCCTCTGGATTCTTTTAAAGTAAAAAACATTTTTAGGGGCTGCCACTGCTCTAATACTCTTTCAACTGCCTGGTGGAATGATAACCAGTGGGTCTGATTAACATGCAGATCTTTGTGTGGTTTGACAGTACAGAATGATTTAAATTCCTTAAATTCATGTTGTCGTTTAGCACTATGGGAAAAATAGGTTCATAAGTCTGATCATGTCTTCACAACGCCGTGGTAGCGTCTTTGCAGCCTCCGAAGATCATAAGTGAATAGAATGACAAATACATTTCAATATGGTTATGCCAGGAATAGTGATACGTAGTCTGCTGCTTACAGAATTGTGTTCTCCCATAATGTTACTAGCGCCGTCAGCAGCAAAGCCAATCAGGTTCTCATGTGGAATTCGGTGTGTTTCTAATGTTTTCATAATTAAATCATAAAATTTTTCTACTGTTGACCCTGTAGATGATTCATCACCATATACATTGATCACCTCTAATAACCCAGATTTAATGCTGTTTGTGGTTGAATCCCAAAATCTTACAAGAACAGCGGATGCTTTCATCGTACTAATATCTGTTGTTTCGTCAACAACAATGGAAAATTTACTTTCTCTAAGATTATCTACTAAATCTTCGGTGACACACCGTCCTAACGTCCTCACAACCTCTGTGGATTTTGTTCTTTTCTTGTTCATGCCTTGAGCAATTGCAGAATCAGGAAACATCCTCTTCATGAGGTCTACTAAATGATCTGCAGTGGTAAATGGCAAGTTGTGTTCGGCTATAAAGCAAGCAAAAAGAATTGTTGCTACGGCTACTCCATTTGCTGCATAGTTCCCATGGTGGACCGGGATCCTCTCCTGCTGGACCTCCTGTTGTTCCGAGGCCTCATAAACTGAATGCATCTTTGTCATTTTGTGACGTTTGATGGCTGTCAACTCTGCCCTCACTTCCCTCTTGCATATTTTGCAAAAGGCCCTAGATGGATTGTCTTCAACACGGGACAACCAGGGCTGGAAATCTTCATTGTTCAGCCATGCATCTCTGAAGCTCCACTTCGCAGCCATCATCACCCGCAATAGGAGATTTGGTCAACTTTTGTGAAGTCTCCCCTGCAAACCCAAGAATAACTAAATCAGTGAATAATTGCCATGATCGTTCTAGGCTACTTGCATAGTCCTTTATAAGTGCACAGGAAAATAATGTATATTTGGCCCTTTGGAAAAATAAAAGCAACAAATGAACAGGGTGTAAAGATTTCATTTATCTAATCATTTCTGTTGATATGTACTGCGCACATCATTGTCATTCCTAAAAACCCCATTTAATTCATATTACGCTATATAACATTCAAATCCACCGCGCTTGTAGAATCTCAGAAAACGGGAAACATTGATAAAGGATAACTCACCTACTTAATGTTACTAGACCATGTGTTGTATTGTACCCAGGTACAGTTATATCATATTAATTGTATGTATTCATAGCATTAAGGAGAACTCAGGGTATCCATAAGATGAATGCTAAAGTCCAGTTGAGACGGACTAGTGTACTGTAGGACTAAGTGTGGATCATGGTTTGAAGGTCATACTATTTACGTCTGTGAACGTGTAGCGAACATAACTTCCACAGATATCATATGAAAATACATGAGAACAATGATCTGGAAAAAGGATATATGTATCAGAACTATGTGAGGTGTTGGAAGTGACCCAGAAACTATACTTGAAAGGAAATATCTTGTATGCGTCGGTATGAACTTAATACACCTCGTATCCTCACGTGACATATACCCACGACAGGTACAGTGATCAGAGAATCTTATGTCTGTGTTCAAATGGTGCAATGTGTGAGAGGAGGATCCCTAATTACAGTTTTAAGTGAAGTGGATACACCCCCGCCATGAACATTCGGCCTTTGTTTTAAGGGGCGTGTAGTGGATTTCTCCCCTACAAACGCTGTTTGTCGCTGCGTAGCCGACCCCGCGAATTCCCCAGTGGTCTGGGTCAACCAGCTCTCTCTACATCATGCTTGTAACCATGCTGCCTTCCCAGCACCAAGCTGCATTGTACATCCAATACAACATGTATACAGAGAGCACATCGTGATTTTTGAGTCCGAACAAACCCCATACCCCACAAATGGTGACCCCCGGAGTGACCCACTCACACAGGATGGAGGAGAAACTGATCACGCTCCCAGTCTTCAAGCAACATGGAAGACTGGCTTTTCCATCCAGAAGCAGCTCTCATCGGCTCTACAGCTACTGTCTCTACACCGCAGGTTAGACACCCTAGAGCAGCTCTGCTACTCTAAGCAGACAGTCGCTCCTCTTCCGACCCCAGCACACCCGTCCTGCCTCAGACGCCGACCCGGCCCAGCAGTAACCCCTGCCGCCCTGATGCGGCCTCTGTTCCTGAGTGCGGACCCACACACCCCTCTTTTCTCCCTCAGGTACTCCCTGCTAATGTCCTGCACCCTGCTGCTGTCGTGGACCCAGCTGCTGTCACGAGCCCTCATCCGCTTCTGCTGACGCGGCCCCTGCTCCTGACCCAGGCCCACACACCCCAGCAGGCGCATCTGACGACTCTGTACCTGCCGTGAGGGAAGCACAACATTCATCGCCTCCACACACCCTTTTCTCCCTCTCTTCTCCCACAGATAGTGTGTATCTAGACAGTTGTATCCAGCGACAGGCTCATCCACGCCATCGCCGTTGTCTCACATGAGGCATGCACCGCCCGTTCTGCCTCACATGTGCTAAGCAACCCTGCAGACAACAAGTCTCCTACAATGCCTGGAGGGAAGGGGGAGTATTGTAGTGGATTTCTCCCCTACAAACGCTGTTTGTCGCTGAGTAGCCGACCCTACCAATTTCCCAGTGTATGCCTCGTGGTCTGGGTCAACCAGCGCCGCCATATATCACGGAGCGGGGGTCAACTACTAAGCCACGCCTACCCCCACTATTTAAGACCTGACCTCGTGGTGACCTGCCTCTTTCTACCAACACCAACCAGCCAGCAACACCTGATCCTCTGCCGCTGCCTGGCGGCCCTCGCTCCTCCTCTGCCTGCCTGGCGGTCCTCTCTCCCGCCGGCGAGCATGGCGACCCACAAGCTGTCCTTCTCTGAGCGTCCTCACCAACCAGCTCTCTCTACATCACGCTTGTAACCATGCTGCCTTCCCAGCACCAAGCTGCATTGTACATCCAATACAACATGTATATAGAGAGCACATTGTGAGTTTCCTTTCTCCATTCCATCCTGAGTGTGAACCAAATATCCCATACCCCACAAGCCAATCAGTAGCGAAGAGGATAAAACTAAATATAAGGTTATTAAATAAAACAGCCACAGTAATATATTACTATAATATTTATTAAAATTTCAATGTAGAATAAAGCTTACTTTGATTTATAGAATTTATGAAGAATGGGCGTAGAATGTGTCTAGAACGTGGCCTTATGGTGACTAATTAGCAACTAAAAGCCTCGTTACTTGCCAAAGGTCACTAGAAGACTAAAATTCTGCAACGCTGCCACCGACACCGTACTGTGTCTGTAATGTTTGTAAAAAAAAAATCGCTCAGTTGGTCCTTTATTCCTCGTATTTGTTTGTGTCATCAGAGAAAACGGATATATTAGCTTACGGTCTCGAGGGAGATTAACTTACCTGTAGCTAATAATATGTCTGTGATGCCTTGCTCTGGTCTACCGGTACCTTGTAGCGTACTGTATGTATGTGGCCAGTTGTCAATTCTCTTTGGTTGTCTATTGTCTCTTTGTATGGGCACACAAACGTACGTACATGTAGATATCTCACACTCAGGAATGAGGTAGAATAGAAACTCACAATGCGTTTTCTGTGTATATATATATATATATATATATATATATATATATATATATATATATATATATATATATATATATATATATATATATATATATATTGTTGTACAGTGCAGTGCTAAGGAGTTACTAGGTGAGGAGTAGCTTGCTCAGAGGTCCTGTTGGGCGAGGAGCTTTCTGAGGGAGCTGGTTGGTGAGGCGCTGTAGAGAGGTCTTGCTGGACCAGTAGGTCAGAGTAGAATGGTCTTCCTGGTTCAAGTTTAGAAGCTCCAAAAGTTGTTGGTAGCGAAAGTCAGAGCGGGGAAGATGACAGAGGAAGGAACAGGAGGTTAGGAAGGGAATTGTAGTGGGAGAGATAGTGCCGTGGCTTTACACGACTGCGTTTTATTTGGTTAGTGCATAGCGCACGTATTTGGTTTTGTCTGTGTTGGGTGTGTGATCCTCGGGTCACCACTCCTCCGGATTGTGTCAGTTCAAGTTTAGAAGCTCCAACAACTTTCCCTGAATACGAATTCGCAACCTTTCGATTTACAACAGGTACCTACTTTACTGCTAGGTGAACAGGGACCAAGGGGGCTAGGAAGAGTGTCCAAGCAACTTCCGCTTGCCCGGGAATCGAACCCGTGACATCTTGCTTGCGAGGCAAGAGCGGTACCGCTTCTACCACAAGCGCCTCTTCAGGTCTTCCTGGCCAGCCACGCCCGTAGTTATACAATTCTGCTACCTCAGGAATCGAGGCGAGCGTAGTGCGGGAGCCAATCACAGAGGAGAACGCCAGAGGTGCCCGGCACTCTGATCCTGGCATGTCGTGGGAAGCTGTGGGGTATGAGGATGTTTGTGTTCACACTCAGGATGGGTTGGAGAAAGGAAACTCACAATGTGCTCTCTGTATACATGTTGTATTGGATGTACAATGCAGCTTGGTGCTGGGAAGGCAGCATGGTTACAAGCGTGATGTAGAGAGAGCTGGTTGGTGAGGGTGCTCAGAGGAGGACAGCTTGTGGGTCGCCATGCTCGCCGGCGGGAGCGAGGACCCCCAGGCAGGCGGAGGAGGAGGAGGAGGTGTTGCTGGCTGGTTGGAGTAGGTAGAAAAAGAGAGAGCTGGTTGGTGAGGATGCTCAGAGGAGGACCAGCTTGTGGGTCGCCATGCTCTCCGGCGGGAGCGAGGACCGCCAGGCAGGCGGAGGAAGAGGTGTTGCTGGCTGGTTGGTGTAGGTAGAAAAGAGAGAGGTCACCACGAGGTCAGGTCTTAAATAGCGGGGGTAGGCGTGGCTTAGTAGTTGACCTCCGCGATGTATGGCGGCGCTGGTTGACCCAGACCACGAGGCACACACTGTGGAATTCGCGGGGTCGGCTACTCAGCGACAAACAGCGTTTGTAGGGGAGAAATCCACTACAAAGCTATGGCCTCTCCTGGGGTTGCTACGTGTGCGTCCGCACTGGGGAGTAGGTCTACCTGCATAGCTGGCTGTACGTTGATTGGCTGGTAGGCGCGCGGCAGCTCAGTCGTCAGTTGTAGGGTGAGAGGATCCACTACAATACTCCCCCTCCCCTCCGGGCGCAGAGGGAGACTGGATGTTGGCAGGGTTGCGTCCCACAAGTGATACATACCGGGCAGGTGTACATACGACTCGACCGCTGCGGGTGACGACTCCGTCTAGTGACATAAAACCTGTGGGAGAATCAGGGGGAGAAGGAGGGTTTTGGATTAGAGGAGGTTGTACAGGCAATGGTTGTTGTGCTCCTGTCGTGGCAGGGGCAGTGTCACTGGCTGGGTAGACTGGGTCAGGGACAGGGGCCACGTCAGGAGGAGGGTCCATGACAGCAACAGGGTCCACGACAACAGCAGGGTCCACGACAGCAGCAGGGTGTAGGACAGGAGCAGGGGGTACCTGAGGGTGGAAAGAGGGTGCCCAGAAATGTCGTGGGCGGGGTCTGGCTGGGTTGACTGGGTCAGGGGCAGGGTCCACATCAGGAGGAGAGTCCATGACAGCAACAGGGTCCACGACAGCAGCAGGGGGTGACTGATGGTGGAAAGAGGGTGCCCAGAAATGTCGTGGGCGGGGTGTTGCTGCATGTGGTAACTGTGGGTAAACTGGTGCAGGCGTAGTTTGTTAGGGGTGCTGCTGGGCTGGGGACCAACGGATAAGGTGGTGGGCTTGACTCGGTCTATGCTGACGGTGTCGTGTCTGCCATTCCGGATAATCGTCAGGAACTTCGCTGAATGGGTAACAACCTGGAAGGGTCCATCGTAGGGGCGTTGTAGTTGGTTGCGGTGAGCATCATGCCTGACGAAAACATACTCGGCAGTGAGTAGTGCAGGAGGAATGTGTTCAGGGCACCGAGGAGGCTGGCGTGGAGCAGTAGCTCTGAATGCAGAAACTGCTTGTCATAGCTTTTGGAGTAAGTCGTGACGAACGGCAGGAGTGGGTTGGTGGAGGTCAGGAGGGAGTGAGAAATCTCTGGGTAGGCGAAGGGGCTCGCCTAGGGTGATATCTGCTGGGCTACAGTCCATGTCCTCCTTGTGTGATGCACGGATGCCGAGGAGCACTAAGGGTAGCGCATCCGTCCAGCTGTAAGGGTCGTGCTGTGCCTTGAGTGCGTCCTTCAGCTGCCGGTGAAACCGCTCTACCATGCCTAGAAGTACCGAGGAACTGTAGGAGGCTCTGCCAGAGTTGTGACTCAAACTGGGCTCCTCGGTCAGTGATGACGGTTGCATTGGGGCCGAAACGGGAAACCCAACCGGACATGAAGGTGCGGATGGTAGACTCTGCTGTAGCATTGGGCATGGGGATGGCTTCTGTCCACCTGGTGAAACGGTCGATGCAGGTGAAGATGTAGGTGCTACCGTAGGATGATGGAAGAGGTCCCACGATGTCGAGGTGTACTACTTGAAAACGTCCTTTGGGTATAGGGAAGGTTTCTAAGGGGGCCCGTATGTGACGATGTCTTTTGGAGGACTGGCAGGCCAGGCACTGGGCAGCCCATTTCTTAGTATCGGTCTTGATGCCGGGCCAGACGACACGTTGCGTGAGGAGGCGCTGGGAAGCCCGCACACCCGGGTGGCTGAGACCATGAATGCGGTCGAAAACAGCGCGGTGGTGGACGTGAGGTACAAACAGTCTAGACTGCCCACAGGATACGCACCACAATTTGATGTTCGTGCCGGGAACAGAGAGTTCTTGGAGTGTGAGGCCTGAGAGAGATGTCTTTTATGCTGCCAGGTCTTCGTCATTCTCTTGAGCCGAGGCGAGCTGCCCTTAATCAATGGGTGGAGATGAGGGAAGAATGTTGGATATACAACGAGAGAGGGCGTCGGCGATCTCGTTGTGGCTGCCTTTAATGTGTTTGACGTCGCTGGAGAACTCCGAGTTGTAAGCCAAGTGGCGCAGGACACGAGGTGTATGTGACTGGGATGCTGAAGCAAAGGCATGGACCAGGGGCGTGTGATCAGTGAAGATGGTGAACTGACGGGCCTCGATGAAGTGCTGGAAATGCTTGACAGCCAGGTATATGGCCAGGAGTTTTCGATCAAAGGCGCTGTACTTGAGGTGTGGTGGTTGAAGCCGTTGTGAGAAGAATGCAACTTGCATGAGAATTAACCCAGGAATTCTCTGAGTTTCTTCGTCGTTTCAGGTATGGGGAACTCCCTAATGGCAATTATCTTCTGTGGTAGGGGTTGGATGCCACTAGGCGAGACTCTGTGACAAAGGAAGTCGATGGAGGAGGCTCCATAGACGCACTTAGCAGGATGAACTTTCATGTTGTTGTTCTGCAGGCATTGGAGAAGGAGTTGTAGGTGGTGATGGTGCTCGGCAGGCGTCGAAGATGCGACGAGGATGTCGTCAATGTAGACGGTGACAAAATCGAGGTCACGAAGCATATGGTCCATGTACCTCTGCAAAGTCTGTGCTGTATTGCGTAGGCCAAAACTCATGAAAGTATACTCGAAGAGTCTGAATGGAGTGGTGATGGCTGTCTTCTGGGTATCTGCAGGTGCTACTGGGATCTGGTGGAAGGCACGCTCCAAGTCGATCTTTGAGAAGATGGTCTTGCCATTAAGTTTGTGGTGGAAGTCCTGGACATGCGGAATAGGGTACCTGTCAGGTTTCGTGACGAGGTTCAGGGCTCTGTAGTCGCCACACACCCACCAGTCGCCGGGTGATGGCTTAGAAACCATGTGAAGAGGCGATGCCCGGGGACTCTTTGAAGGACGAATGATGCCATCTTGCAATAGTCTGTTGAATTCCGCCTTGGCTGTGTTCAGGAGCTCAGGGTGCAGGCGGCGAGGGCGTGAGAAGACTGGAGGTCCTTCGGTTTCGAAATGGCGGAAAATTCCCGACGTAGGTGGTGAGGGTGGAGAGACGCGGGGTGAGAGAAGCTCCTTGAATTCGTCGAGCAGGGGGAAGAACTCGTTGGAAGGCGAGAGACAGGTGATAGTTGTTGGTGTGTTTGGCACGAGAACCCTGGATCTTGCGTGCTGTAGGCTCATGGATGAGGCATAGATGGCTTGGGTCGACGCCGAGCTTGTGGAAGGTGAGGAAGTCGAAGCCAAGGATGGGTTGAGGCACGTCTGCAACCACGAATGACCAGCGCAGAGTCTTGGGAAGACCGAGGTCTAAGGCGAGGGTGCGTGCACCGTAGGAGGCGATGGGGATACCGTTGGCAGGAACAGGTCATAAGAGGGTTGCTTTGACGTGTCTTGTAGTGAGGGAGGGATGTTGCTGACTGATGAACCTGTGTCGACGAGGAATTTCGTGCCGGAAGTGCTGTCGGCGATGTGCAGTAGTGAGACGCCTAAAGGAACGGGGGAGGAGGCGTCTACCAATCCCCGTTGTTGCCGTTTCCCGAGTAGGTGCAGTGGGGCTCACAGTGTTGAGCGTTGGAGCCGAAACGTCTGTAATACCAGCATAGGGTAGATCTGTTGTGCTGGGGGCTGGCAGCGGTTTCCGGGGCAGGAAAGGCACGTCGGGGATTGTAGAGCGCCGTGTGTGAGTCAGGAGCAGGCCCAGCAGCAGGCCTAGAGAAACAGAACTGTTCAATGGTGTCCATCCTGCGGTTCAAAGTTTGCAACAGGTCCCTGATATCTTGTGAGGTAGTGCTCGGTTGAGGGGTGATGATTCGGCTTACAAGTTTGGGGGGTAGGTACTGGTGTGGTCGATGGGTTGTTTGTAGCGACAAGGCTCGCAGCAGTGCAATCGTTGAATATTCTGTCTGCCGAGGTTGCATAGAGTTCTGGTGTCGTAGAGTATTCTACTGCAGACAGGGTGATGCGTACCTGAGTGGGGAGCTTTTGTGCGTGAAGCTGGCGCAGGATAAAGTCGAGGAATCTGTCTGTGTGATGGGAGTTCAGCCTACACATTTCCTCCCATAGAAGTCCCGGGGTTGAGTTTCCGAGGGAGATAGAGGATATGTCTTGCAGGAGATTGGGACGGGTCCGTTGATAACGCGTCTTTAAGGCATCCCGCAGGGTAGCGAATTTGTTGTCATCTGGAAGGTTGAAAATGGTCTGTGAAACCTGCGTGGCGACTTCCGTGGGCAAGGCACACAGCAGGGCGCCGTACTTTTGTTCGTCAGTAGCTTGTGAGCCGATGAGAGCTGCTTCCACATGAACTAACCAGTCCTCGACGTTGTGGTTGAAGGTCGGTAGAGAGATCCGTCCATGCATTCTTGCGGAAATGCGTCAAACCTGTTAGGGAAGGATGAGGGATGGGTGCTTGTTCCGACCCCCTTCCGTGTTCAGAATCTCCTGGGAGGGAGGTGAACAGTTGCAGGGGGGACTTCGGGACGAATAAACTTTTTAGGGTGCAGGTCCTTAGGCCAGAACTAAAAAACAAAAAACAAAAGAAAAATAGGAGAGTAGGCAAAAGAGCTCAAACCACGTTTGGAATATCGCACAACAGTTGCTCTCCGGCTGTGAAGTGGGTCACTCACACCGCCAGTGGGGAGAACAGACTAATGCATTATAAACCTTACGGTCGTGAGATGTGGAGTAGCAGGTAGGGCGGTTGGCCCGGACTGGCAGCCGACAGGGCGATCCTCACAGCTCCAGTAGTAAGGCAGCAACAGAGGGAGTGTGGTGTTCACAGCTCCGAGGGTCACCAATTGTAGCGTACTGTATGTGGCCAGTTGTCAATTCTCTTTGGTTGTCTATTGTCTCTTTGTATGGGCACACAAATGTACGTATATGTAGATATCTCACACTCAGGAATGAGGTAGAATAGAAACTCACAATGCGTTTTCTGTATATATATTGTTGTACAGTGCAGTGCTAAGGAGTTACTAGGTGAGGAGTAGTTTGCTCAGAGGTCCTGTTGTCATGGTCACATTGACTGCTAGTCTGTTTTAACCCTGTTGATTCATATTATACTCCACGCACGCAAAACATGAATGGGTAGCTGGTTAGCTATCCCTAAGAAGAAACACGCTTTTCCCTCTCGTTTTACAATAAGGATCCCTCTCTAAGCCCTGCCTTTGTGAAGGCAGTTATCAATATGTTTTTATTCCACTTTCTCCTGGCAAGCTCAATCTTGAATTAGTTTATGTAAATCAACTCAAGTAATTTGCCAGACCTTTGTCAACTGAGGGTCATCTTTGAAAGCGTAACAGTTGGTTTGTTTGTAATTTCTGTCATTGCGGGAGATAGCCACGTCTGGCAACTCAGGGGTATATAAACCACGGGCGGGGAGGATCAAGCCTCCCATGATACCTTCCAACTTCGTTCCCAGATTCAATTTGTGGCTCTTGGAACACCCAACGACTGCCCCGGAGTCAGTAGATACCTAGCAGTGAGCAATATATGAACGATGGCGCTGATTCGACATGATTAACTTCAGGTCTGCCTTGTGGGCCTTGGACCCCAGATTCGCCACGTGTCGGAGTACAACTAACCACAACAGCAGTTGTCAATTGTTAGAGGCGCCATTGTTATACCTTGGGACACGCCTGGGAGTTATATGGTCCACAGAGTGTGTTGTATGTGTTTGGGGATAATTCTGGAATAAAATTATCCCATGTATAAGTTGTTGGTTTCAGCATTAACGTGTTGTGAGTTGTGAGTGCATCTCATATGCACTACCAACAGTCTGTGAAGGTATCATATGTAAGTTAGTCTTATAACTGGATGTTAATGTAATGTACAGTACCACCAAAAGCTGTGAGAAGTTATGTATCTGATTGGAGTTGTAATATGAGTAAAGCCACGGAGTTGATCCTGGTAACTGTAATGTAATATAACACCAATAAGGTTGTGTGTAGTAATGGTATAGTATCTGAGTAGTTTGCAGTTGAGTAAAACCAAGGAGTTGTACCTTGGAGTTGTATATTAATAATATATTTTTCCCTACTTTGATTTCATATTAATAAACCTTTTCTTAGAGTACATTAGGGGTATTCATTTTCCCGCAGTAGTTCACCTTTATTTCCGTCCAAGTGACCCTGATATCAGAATTACAATACCCACGTGCTTTGACCCTCGCCGTGCTACCAAAAGAACTGAGGTTATGTAGTAACCAATGAACTGAAGTAAGTAGAAAGGACAGTTGAAGGAACTAAGACAAGAGAAGTAAGAGTAAGACAAGGGGGCAGTTTCAGAAGGGAGGTTGAGTAAGAAAAACTTACCCCCCTTACATTGGTTCGCAGTGATGAGATGTAATTTACATGGTATCAGGTCAGGAGGAATAAATGTGCTACTGTGGGTATTTTTTTTTTAAAGGTGATTTGTATTAACCATTTCCCTGTACAGGTACCTAACCATTTCATTGTAACTAATGAATATTTCAGATGGCTAATAATTTTGTTCAGTAATTTTTCCAGTGTACAGCAGTATGTAATTCTGTGCAAAAAAAAAGATTCTGTGGTTTTACAGAGAAGTTGAAAACAGTTCACGGTAAATACTTTACTTGAAGTTAGGTTAGAACAATTGCCTCAAGGAAATTAGAAATCTGTTTTAAAGTAAAATGTACAGTAAAGTGTGGAGACTTGAAATGTTCAGTGTTGAAAAGTGTCTGAGAAACAGAGGTTAGCTACCTTGTATTTTTTTTGCATTCTTTTTGTGAAATCTCAGGAAAGTGTTGTTGTATACCAAGGGAGTATTTTTTTGGGGTGCCTTCTACACTGGTACCTTAGCAATTGTTGTGATCACTCAAGTTAATACTTTGATATTTACAGACAATGAGCGAGCAGTGAACATATGCCTTGTTAAGAGTGTGGTGGCAGTGTTTGTTCCGAGTGTCACCAGAAGGCCATAATTGTACTAAGGTTATATAAATGAGTGTTATTTGAAATTGTGACATATATTAGATGTATTTGTTTCAGTTTCCATTTGAAGTGTTTTAGCTCTCAGTTGACATCAGTTTTGACAAGTGAATTTATTTGTATAACGCGAGTTGTGTTATATTTCCGAGTATTTTGTATTTTTGTGTTCTTTCTACTAGTTTATGATTTTAATGCCAAGGGCATTAGTTCTAGCAGTGTAGACTGACAGGCATTGTCAGTAAGTATGTTTTATGTTTACTTGAGAGCTAATACATGTATAATTTCAGCAATTGCATTGATGGGCTGAGGACTCTGTGGTGATATGGACATCTGTGAAAAAATGCAATCTTTGAAAATTGATTGTTGAAAGTACATGTAAGGACCCCCAAGTGTGAGTACAATAGAGTACATTGTGAAGTGATAACAGTGTGAAAATCATTGCAATTGAAAAAGACAGTGAATACTTGTTGAGTACTGAGGGGACAGTCTCGTAAAGTGTTACAGTAGTATCCATTTATTTTTTGTGAACGTGACTCTCAGTAATGGAAATGTCTATGGTTTTCTTATGGTTGGTTGATTTTCTAGAGTACAGTGTAATTCGGGAAGAGTCATACAGTGTTGCACCATACAGAGACTGTCAATAGTAAGTGCAATTGCCTTGAGTTTGCACAGTAAGTGTTCCTTGAAAAGTGACAAAAGAGTACAGTGATGTTTTTCTCGTATATTCATCAGTGAAGCAGTAAGGTAAAAGTTCACATTCCAGTATTATCACTAGGGGAGTGAGTAATAAGTTTGAGCAGTATTTTTGAACAGTATTTAAAGAGTGTTTTGAGTATTAGAAAGTCAGTTCGGTAGTACTCCGATTGTATTTGAAGGTGTGCACTGTGCCCGTGGTGAGTTACAATGAGTTGTTGTGACCTCCAGGCATGATGGTTGTCACAAGGGAGCAGTTCAGGGCAGTCAGCTCCGAACCTGTGTCCGATGAGTTGACATGTACAGTTGAGAAGTATGTGGGTGGAGACATGTTCATTCACAGGAATGACACCCAGGTCTCACCACCAGTTGTTTCATCAGGTGTATGGCCTGATGGACAGGGAGGTGTAGAAGGGAAGAGTGAGGAATGCCTCTCTTGCTAGATATGTGAGAGACTGGCATCAGTGTTGCCGAGATTTCTTTAAAAGGTTGTAGACCTTGACTGGAATGCATTGGTTGTTGATGTGCATGGTGAAGAGTGATGTTTTGCATACTTGCGTTCCAATTGAGAAGCACAACTGGTAAGTGAGAGAATGTGTTGTTGCCTTGCATCAGTAAGTTGTGGAAAGTGAGTACTCTGTATGTTGCTTGCCCATGCGAGTGTGGAATGTGGTGCAACAGGAATGTTTGTGAGTATGTAGGTATTTGTGATTTTTTTTTTCCAGAGAGGGATTGTCAAGTTACAGTAAAGACATAGAGATTGGAAGATGGATTGGCTGTTATGCAATCATCTGATGGGTATCAGTTACCAGTTGAGTAAAGATACCAGTTGTGAGTTCTCAAGTTTTGTATGTTAAGTCCTAGCTAGACTTGTTGTTGTGTATAAGAGTAGTGCTCGTGACTTTTAGGTGGAGTCAGGCATGGTTAAGCATGGTGTAACGACCACGGTCGTACACGTCAGTTAACGCCAAAATCAAACGCTTCATATTACGCTCAATAGCCCACAAAACATGTACCTCTGTTTTTATTTTGAGTCCTCCATCTGAGGAGTCCGTTTTCTCATCACTTCAAGACGCCTCAGTCCTCCGTTATCCCATTTTCTCTGACTTACTGAAACCAACCTCTCTATATAATGAATTTGAATGTGAGAGAGAACACCCTTGTTTTGAGTCAACTTAGATATGTCTGTTTACAGTTGGAACATTCAAGATCCATTGTGAGTGGTGTTGAAAGCTTCAACTGTCCTTATTGTTAGTAAGACGTGTCAGGTAAGCGAGTGTTGAGTTTGCCAGTTAGAGTGGCGTATTTTAGGTCGTCCGTGGGGATACCCATGGGTGTCCGATCGCTACTGAAGTTATATTATTTTGTCGCCCCGACATCAGAGAATCTGATGTTCATAGTTTAGTTAGTGTCAGTTGTCTATTTAAGAAAGTCATTAATCTTCTGAACAGTTCCTGTCAAACTCAAAATTCTCCAAGATTTAACGGCCGTTTGACCGGGGATGTGGTTTGCGGTCAGGTCAATAGAGTTGCGAACGCATATATAACTTCAATTCACCTCTTTACTGACAAACTCAACCTCTGATTAAATCATAAATATAGATGTAGAAAATTAGCCTGATCTGTGACACTGACGGTCACAGCTAGGTGTGCAACGACTACCTTGAATAGAGGGCCTATTGTTAGTAAAATTAGTCTTTCTAGTAGGAATATGCCCTCAGGCCTGTATATATGCCGGCGCACGAGGAAAAATTACTCCTTCTGTGATTTCTCCTCCACGTCTACAGGTATGTTCACGTGTGTTCCACGCCGCCATATTAACTCAGTTTAACTTAGTCGTTTTTGTGAATATCAGTGTTCATGTTTTAACATAGTACCTTCAGTGCCAATTGAGGCAAGTAAAGTAGAGATCTAGCTATCGTCTGAACTGGTGCCAGACGTATGTTTTGTATAGTGAAGTTAAATATTCACCCCTTCTGTGATTTCTCCTCCACGTCTACAGACGCGGGTGTGTTAGCAACTCTCCTGAGGGTCGATAGCTACCTATGGAAAGATGGTTCTTGAAGACTGTCTCTAAGGGGGCGCATTTAGAATCCCAGGACAAGATTCCCCCGGGAAGCGCCCTCACCACTCTGCCAGTGTGTTACGAGTCAACCTCCCTGGGTGCACCTAGCGAGCAAGCCTTCAGCTTGGCGGTTGCTGTAAACAACTGTGCCCACTGACTCCACCTGGAGATTGTACTTCATCTATTGCTTGGAGCAGTGTCGGCCCATGTTTGGAGGGATAACTAGCAGAAATATAGTATCCCGGGTTAAGTATTGAACCCCTGAATGAGAGTTCAAGGTACCAGGTGGTTCCTTGTGAAGTGATAAGAAATATTGTATGTTACTAATTGTGGAATTGCCCAGTGTGTTAGGTATTCATCTGTAGTACCCACGAAAGAATAACCTGAGAGTATAATGCTCTAATCAAGAAGTGGAGAAGTAATTTGTTACTTGTTAAAGTAAGACCTGAGGGTCCAGTGATGGCTTGTGAATAATAGTTACGGAATCTCATGTGTCAAGGTAATGATATCCCACTTGTCTAATAAAGTAATGAGTATTTGGAGGTGTTGAATGAGGTAATAAGTTCTTGAAGTGTTTGATGATTTAGTAAGTTAATTGCGGTTCTGTTTAGCCTGAGTGAATCTAAGATGCATCTTCTCCACTCACCTGTTAATAAATATTGAATTAGTAAACTACGAGTATCACCACTCTACTCCTTCTACACATTGGTTCCCAGAAAATAATACTTACTCACGTGCCTAGACATCTACCACACTACCCAACAACTTTCCATGAGTTATGTTATATAATGAAAAGTCTGGGTGGTGGCAGCTACTCTTTGTAAGTATAAAAAGTGTTGTACAAAGAATAACATGGTTCCCCAGACTAACCCATGTATAAGAATAGACATAAAACAAAGTGTACTTCAGAAAGGTAAGAACATTGAAACTGAGAATACAATATATATGAAAGGAAAAGAAAAGAAAGAACATTGACTTGGAAAACATAAGTAGAGAAGCATAAGAGTTGCTTATATAAGAATATATAAGAATATAAGGTATATAGAGATAAAGAACATATCAGAATATGAGCAAGAATATATAAGAATAAGTATATATATATATATATATATATATATATATATATATATATATATATATATATATATATATATATATATATATATATATATATATATGTAAAGAATTGAAGAAGGATAAGTATATAAAACAGGGTACTCATTGGAAAGAGTGCTACACAGAACATATAAGTATATGAATAAATAGAATACTAACAGAAAAGAATAGCTGGATGGTAAATTATTGAAAAGAGAAAACTCGGCCCGTTACAATGGCACTGATTTTGCTAAGTGGTAAATACAATAAGGACAGACAGTTTTTTGGTTTGGTTGTGCTCCCATAAGGACCGTTTCGTATTGCATTGTATTCTTGGGATTATCGCTGCTCATTCGGGATCCTTCGAAGGTTGCTGCCTCTCGCGAGTAGGACATGACTCTCGTTTAAAGTCAAACAAATCATTCCTTCGGCTGGATGGGGTCCGTTCATCTATGTCCTAGCCTGAGAAGTCTAAGTTAAATCTCAGTGGTGTCGAGTAAGCATTTGTTCAATCTCCTCTAAGTGTAAACTTTTTTGATATGAGAAGCTGTATCTCCAGTGTGTGTATTGGGTAACAAATTTTTTATGTTAAGTATGTAACCCCATTTTTATGCTTTTTCTTTATCATTACATTATTCTCCTATGTATGTTTATTTACCTGTATTTTGTTTCCCTGTGCAATGTTGTCAGTGATGATAGATTGTTTTTTTATCTACCGTTTATCCCATGTATGTAACCATTGTGTTTTTGTTTTGTATGCTTTTTGTGCCAGATGCCTGTAATAGTCCTGATGTGTTGTTATGAGTGTGTGTAGTGTGACACCATATCAAAAGGTAACAGTTATTTAAAGAATCTGTGTAACTACTGTACATGTACCGCATAATAAGAATCCTGGGGAAAGGGGGAGCTTTGTCATGGTCACATTGACTGCTAGTCTGTTTTAACCCTGTTGATTCATATTATACTCCACGCCCGCAAAACATGAATGGGTAGCTGGTTAGCTATCCCTAAGAAGAAATGCGCTTTTTCCTCTCTCGTTTTACAATAAGGATCCCTCTCTAAGCCCAGCCTTTGTGAAGACAGTTGTCAATACGTTTTTATTCCACTTTCTCTTGGCAAGCTCAATCTTGAATTAGTTTATGTAAATCAACTCAAGTAATTTGCCAGACCTTTGTCAACTGAGGGTCATCTCTGAATGTGTAACAGTTGGTTTGTTTGTAATTTCTGTCATTGTGGGAGATAGCCACGTCTGGCAACTCAGGGGTATATAAACCACGGGCGGGGAGGATCAAGCCTCCCGTGATGCCTTCCAACTTCATTCCCAGGTATGTAGCAGTGTTCTCCGTCGATACAGCCATTCAGTTTGATTTAGTCAATGTAGTGAATTATCAGTGTTCATGTTGTAACAGTGGAATTGTCATTCACCCAGTGTAAGACTAAGATAAGGGGGGCAGTTTCAGAAGGGAGGTTGTGTAAGAAAAAAATACCCCCCTTACACTGGTGGGCGAGGAGCTTTCTGAGGGAGCTGGTTGGTGAGGAGCTGTAGAGAGGTCTTGCTGGTCCAGTAGGTCAGAGTAGAATGGTCTCCCTGGCCAGCCTTGCCCGTATTTATACAATTCTGCTACCTCAGGAATCGAGGCGAGCGTAGCGTGGGAGCCAATCACAGAGGAGAATGCCAGAGGTGCCCGGCACTCTGATCCTGGCATGTCGTGGGAAGCTATGGCCTCTCCTGGGGTTGCTACATGTGCATGCGCACTAGGGAGTAGGTCTACCAGCATCGCTGATAGGTGCGCGGCAGCTCAGCCGTCAGTTGTAGAGGAGTGGATCCACTACAACCTACTTAACGAGTACCCCTGTGACGTACCTACTTAATGTGTACCCCTGTAAGATACCTGTTTAATATGTACCCCTGTGAGGTACCTAATTAATGTGTACCCCTGTGAAATACCTGCTTAATATGTACCCCTGTAAGCTACCTACTTAATGTGTACCTCTATGACATACCTACTTAATATGTACCCCTGTGAGGTACCTGCTTAATATGTACCTGTTGGGGTATGTGCCAGTTTGGCAGCAGTGTATGGGTCCACCAACGGTGGAAGTTTAATTGTCAGTTCCGGCTCAGCCTCCAAGCCAGTGTGGACATGTCTGTTCCCCCTTGTCACCTTTGCTAATAAACAGACTATGGACGCTGCCTTTCATTGTCCCCTGGCTTGGCACCCTAACATGGCGCAGTGTACTTCTACGGGTGGCCCGGAGGGAGCGTTGCCAACGTCTACAGTGGCGTTTCCAGGCCAGCACCAGCGGAGCGGCTAGACGCAGTTCACAACACAGCTCACACATGGTCGCCAACTGCGGCTTACAAGGTGTTGGAGCTGGCCTGTTGTACCCTGCGCTCCCACAGCAGGCTCAGGCAGCAGGTCGCCCACCTGCCACCGCCGGCGGCCCCGGGCAAGGCGTCCATGGGCATGTCTCCCACCGAATTCAGAGCCTGGGCATTCAGCACGCCACCTACAGCTACGGATGCAAATGGCCACAGGCTCTGGCAGCAGGCTACGTCCACCTTCTGTGTGACATGGAGATGCAGCAGTGCACTGATGCGCGAGCGAAGTGTGTCTATGATAACTTGACGATGGAGGAAGCCATAAGGGCTGTACTTTTATCCTCTTCATCACTGATCGGCTCGTTAGCAGCTTGGGCGATCGGTCACGTCTCTGTTACGCACTGTTGGCAAGTACTGGGCATGCACCGGCTCCTGAATGTACCTGAATCAAGATCGTCTTAGTGATGTGAAAGTGTAAATTGATGTAGGATTTTTAATGCTAGACGCGATTGTACTTTTGAAAACTCAATCTCCTCCGAGTTGGAGACACAGCCCAGGTCAAGAAGCCTAAAGCCACAAAACATTGCCATATGACAAACTTTTTTTTTATTTTTCTTGTAGAGTTGTGGTCATGGCTGTGATAAAGGCCAACCAGGGAGTGTAGTACTGTGCCTTTAGTTAAATCAGTTCATTGTGTCATCAGTGACCGCGGAAGAGGTTGTAAATAACTTAACTTTTTACTTTTTATTCTCTTCACCACTCATCGGCTCGTTAGCCACTTCGGCGATCGGACACGTCTCTGAATACTTTTCCATTTCTTTTATCCTCTTCAAAAGATCGGCTTGTTAGCCGCTTGGGCGATCGGTCACGTCTCTGTTATGCACTGTTGGCAAGTACTGGGCATGCACCGGCTCCTGAATGTACCTGAATCCGCTCCAGTGTTGGTCAAGTCTTGTCTTGAAAGAGCTCACACTCTTTGCCATCAACACTTTCTGGTAGATTGTTCCAAGAGTTCACAACGCTCACTTCGAAAAGTTTGCCCTCACAGTTTTCTGGACTTGCGGCTTCTTCAATCTTGAGCTGTGACCCCTTGTGGGGCGAGCGTCCGCCAGCTCCAAGTAAGGACACTCGATTGAGTAGTGCACCTTGAGATGCTTATACACCTCAATTAGGTCACCCCTTGCCCGTCTGTAGTATAAGCTAGGAAAGTTCAGGCGCTCCAATCTCTCAGGGTAGCTGAGGTGCCGAAGAGCAGGCACCAGTCTGGTGGCCCTCCTTTGAATATTTTCAACAAACTGAGAGTCCCTAGCATATTACGGGGACCAGACGGGGTGACAGTACTCCAGTTGGGGAAGCACTTCACTCTTGAAGATCATTACGCGGGACGGACAGTCTAGATATCTGAACGACCTTCTTATAAGACCCAATTATTTATTTGCCTGATTTACCTTCTTCTCACAATGGCCCGCGAACTTCAGCTCATTGTCAACATACACACCTAGGTCCTTGTCACATTCAGTCTCAAATAGTGCAGTTTCTTCATCCCGTTGGGACATATGATAGGCCTCCTTACCGTTGGTACACCCCAGGTGCATCCTTTTACACTTCGTGACATTGAATCTCAGCAGCCATTTCTTCGACCATTCTTGGAGCCCACAGAGGTCCTTCTGCAGCTCTTCACAGTCCGCTTGGTTCTTGATTTCCCGAAATAACTTGGCGTCATCGGCAAACATTTGTATGGAGGAGTGTACAACGTCAGGAACGTCATTTATGAAACAAACAAATAACAGCGGGCCCAATACACTGCCCTGTGGTACCCCGCTTGTGACAGATACGGATGATGATTTCGTGCCATTAATCACCTCACTTTTACTTTTTTACTTTTATCGTCTTCGCCACTGATCGGCTTGTTAGCCGCTTGGGCGATCGGTCACGTCTCTTTTCATTTATCTTCTTCACCAAAAGATCGGCACGCTAGCCGCCCGGGCGATTGGTCACGTCTCTGTCACGCACTGTTGGCAAATACTGGGCATGCACCGGCTCCTGAATGTACCTGAACCCACTCCAGTGTTGGTCAAGTCTTGTCTTGAAAGAGCTCACACTCGGTGCCGTCACAACACTCTCTGGTAGATTGTTCCAAGAGTTTACAACCTTCACTCCGAAAAAGTTTGCCCTCACGGTTTTCTGGACTTGCGGCTTCTTCAATCTTGAGCTGTGACTCTTTGTGGGGCGAGCGTCTGCCAGCTCCAAGCAAGGACACTCAACTGAGTAGTGCCCCT
>NW_024740781.1:0-3617 GCF_018991925.1 Homarus americanus | reverse complement strand
ATAACAAAGCCCCTCATCGAGTAACAAAGCCACCTGACCGAGTATAACAAAGCCCCCTGAACGAGGATAACAAAGATCCCAAATCGAGTATAACAAAGTCCTCATAGAGTATAACAAACTTCCCTGATCGAATATAGCAAAGTCCACTGATCGAGTATAACAAAGATCCCTGATCGAGTATAACAAAAGTCCCCTGGATCGAGTATAACAAAAGTCCCTGATCGAGTATAACAAAGTCCCCTGATCGAGTATAACAAAGTCCCTGATCATATAACAAAGGCCTCTATCGAGTATAACAAAGGCCCTCATCGAGTATAACAAAGTCCCCTTTGACTTGAGTATGCAATAAAGTCCACTGATCGAGTATACCAAAGTCCCCTATCGAGTATAACAAAGTCCCCTGATCGAGTATAACAAAGCCCACCATCGAGTATAACAAAGCCCCCTCATCGAGTATAACAAAGCCCCTCATCGAGTATAACAAAGGCCCAGTATAACAAAGTCCCCTGATTGGTATAGCAAAGTCCCTGATCGAGTAAAACAAAAGAATCCCCCAGATCAAGTATAACAAAGGTCATCGATAGAGTAAAACAAGCCCCTCATCGAGCAACAAAAGTCCCCTGATCGAGTATATAAAGTCCCTGATCCAAGTATAACCGCTTTACCCTCATCAGGTATAACCAATTCTATATCGAGTATAACAAATTTCCTGATCAGGTATAACAATGGCCCTTGTCAGGTATAACAAAAGGCCGCCGATCAAATTACCAACAAAACCCTTAATCGGGGTATAACGGTCCCTGATCGAGTATAACAAAAGTCCCTGATCCGGAGTGTAACAGAGATCCCCACAGGCAAGTACCTGTATTGGCCCCTTAGCAAGGTATAATAAGGCCCTCATCAGAGTAGCAAAGGCTTCCCCCCTCATAAGGCATGACAATGTCCCTGATCCAGTGTAAAGTCCCTGTCAATTATAACAAAAGGCCCACCATCCAAGAATAACAGTCCCCTTATCATGAGTTTGTGAGGCCCCTCATCGGTACAACAAGGCCCTGGTCAAGTCATAACAAAACCTACACAGTCATGGTATATGACCCCCTGATCGAGGATAACAAAGTCCCCTGATTGAGTAAAACAAGGTCACCTGATCAGGTAAACAAAGTCCCCCAGATCAAAAGTATACCAAAAGTCATCGTGTTAAGCAAGGCCCTCTGTGGGCATGGTCAGTCGACCTGGCAAAATTCCCTGATCAAAGTATAACAAAGCACCCTCATCATATAACAAAGTCCATATCGGTATAACAAATTTCCCTAATCCAGGTATAACTTTTTAATGGCCCTTATCGAAATTATAACAAAGGCCCTTGATCCGGAAGTAAAACAAGCCCCTTTATCCGGGGTATAACAAAAGTCCTCTGATCGGGTATAACAGAACCGATCGAGTATAATAAAAAGGCCCCTGATCGGTATAACAAAAGTCCCTGATTGTGTGTAACAAAGTCCCACGATCCGGTATAAAGGCCCCTGGTCGAAGGTATAACAAAGTCCCTGATCGAGTATAACAAGGCCCTAATCCGGTATGGCAGGCCTCATCGGGTATGGCAAAGTCCCCTGATCAGGTATGTTAAAGTCCCCTGATCGGTGCAACAAATCAATGATCTGCCCTGATCAGTATAACAAGAATCCCCTGATCGAGTATAACAAAAGGCCCCTCATCGAGTACAACAAAAGGCCCTGATCGAGTATAACAAGTCCCTGATAAGGTATAACAAAGCCCTTAATCAGGTATAACAGAGTCCCCTGATCGGAATATAACAAAGTCCCTGATCGTGTATAACAAAAGTCGCCTCAATAAGGCTTTAACAAAGTCGCCTGATCAGTGTAACAAAGGTCCCTGATCGAGTAAACAAAGTCCACGCATGATCGGGTACCAACAAAAGTCCCCCTGATCCCGGGTATAACAAGTCGCCTGAGTCGGTATAACCACAAAAGTCCCCTAATCGCGTAAAAACAAAAGTCCCTGATCAAATATAACCAAAGCCCTTAATCGAGTATAACAAATTTTCCACACGATCCTGATGCTAGCTTCCCCTGGGCAGAATATAGCAAAGATCCCTGATCGAGTATAACAAAGTCACCTGAGCCCCTCGATCGAGTATATACTAAAAGCCCTGATCGAGTATACAAAGTCCCTGATCAATACGGCAAAGCTCCGCATTGGAGTATAACAAAGTCCCTGGTCGAGTATAACAAACTCACCTGGTCGAGTATCTAACGTCCCTTGATCGAAACTAACAAAGTCTGATCCGAGTATAACAAAGGCTGATCGAGTTTAAAAGGCGCCCTGATCGAGTATAACAAACTCCCCTGATCGAGTATAACAAAGTCCTGATAGAGTATAACAAAGTCCTATCATGGAGTATAACAAAAGTCCCCTGATCGAGTATAACAAGGCCCTCATCAGTATAACAAAGTCTCCTGATCGAGTATAACAAAGTCCGCTGATCAAGTATAACAAAGAACCCTGGTTGAGTATAACAAAGTCCCCTGATCGGGTATAACAAAGGCCCCTAATCGAGGTATAACAAAGGCCCCTCATTGAGTATTACAAAGTCTCCTGATCGAGTATATCAAAGTCCGCTGATCGGTATACCAAAAGTCCCTGATCGAGTATAACAGAGTCCCTGATCGAGTACAACCTCGACTGCCTTAACAAAGGCCCTGATCGAGTATAGCAAAGTCCCCTGGTCGAAAGTAAAACAAACTCCCTGGTCGATTATAACAAAGTCCCTGACCGAGTATAACAAAAGTCCCCGATCGGGTATAGCAAAGTCCCCAGGTCGAGTATAACACACCCTGGTCGATTATAACAAGTCCCCTGGTCGAGTATATACAAAGTTCCTGATCATATAACAAAGCCCCCTGATCGAGTATAATAAAAGTCCCTGATAGAGTATAACAAAGTCCCCTGATCGAGTTTAACAAAGGCCCTCATCGAGTATAACAAAGTCCCTGGTCGAGTATATCAAACTCCCCTGGTGAGTATAACAATATCCCTGATCAAGTATAACAAAGTCCCCTTGATCGAGTATAACAAAGTCCCATGAACGATTATAACAAAGGCCCTGATCAAGTATAACAAAGCCCCTGATCGTGTATAACAAAGGCCCTCATCGAGTATAACAAAGTTCCTGATCAAGTAAACAAAGTCCCCTGAACGAGTATAAATGTCCCCCTCGAGGAGTGGAACAATGTCCCCTGATCGAGTATAGAAAGCCCTGATCGGGTATAACCAAGGCCCCTGATCGGGTATAACAAAGCCGCTGATCGAGTATAACAAAGTCCCCTGATCGATTAAACAAAGAACCCTGGTCGAGTATAACAAAGTCCCTCATGCATAACAAAGGTCCGTGATCGAGTATAACAAAGGCCCCTGATCGGGTTTAACAAAGGCCCTCATCGAGTGTAACAAAGTCCCTGGTCGAGTATAACAAAGGCCTCTATCGAGGTTTAACAAAGGCCCCTCATTGAGTAACAAAGTCCCTGGTCGAGTATAACAAACTCACTTGGTCGAGTATACCAAAGTCCCTGATCGAGTATAAACAAAGTCCCTGATCG
>NW_024740780.1:0-23485 GCF_018991925.1 Homarus americanus | reverse complement strand
TGACCAATAGGAGACAGAGAATCGTAATTGTATATTCATGACGTGGAGTGTTTGAGAAGTGAATTACCAATGAGAAACCGGTGCTTCTCTATACATATTTATTGTGTGTTTTGATTAGTGGATCAACTGACCAGCAGAGATGTTGCGTCAGTGTTTGAAATTATTTACGAAGTGATTTGATTGGTGAATGAACTGACCAATAGTGGGGACTCTCTCTCTCTCTCTCTCTCTCTCTCTCTCTCTCTCTCTCTCTCTCTCTCTCTCTACAAGTAGCTTGGCTGAGAATTAAACCAAAGCTGCATCAGTGAGAGTAGCTTAAAATAGTCCTCTTAGGGTGTCAGTTAGTCAGCCAGCCAGCCAGTCAGTTAGTCAGTTAGTCAGTCAGTCAGTGAGTCAACTCACACTAATCCACATATCTGTTGCCTCCTGTACCAAAACTTAATCCCATTTACCTGTGGAATAAAGATAAACAACTTTTATTACTGATGAGACCTGTAGCGGCGACCCTGTACCGTCCCGAGCTGAATAACTCCCAGATTACCAGACGCTCAGTCGTTTGGGTGAGGAAGATTTAACTTTTGAGGTGTGGGGGTTGAGGGTGGGGAGGGGTGGGGAGGGGTGGGGAGGGGCGGGGAGTGGTGGGGAGGGGAGTGGTGGGGAGGGGAGGGGCGGGGAGTGGTGGGGAGGTGGAAGAGGAGGAGAAGGGTGGGTGAGAGGGAGAAGAGAGAGGAGGAAAGTGGAATTGTAAAGGAGAGGTGGGAGAGGAAGGTGGATGGAGAGAAGAGAAGAAGAGAGGAGAGGAAGAGGGAAGAAGACTAAGAAGAAGAAGGTGAGAGAGTAAGAAAAAGAGAGGGAGGAAAGAGAGGGGGGAAAGAGAGGGGGATAATAACGTGAAGGATGGGTGGGGGGAGAGGGAGTGGGGGGGGAGGGGGCAAGGTAATGAAAATCTATTCCAAAAAATAATCCTAATTTGTTGACAAAAATAAAATAAAAAATACGGAGATTTAATTGAAATAAAAATCATATTAACAAAAAAAACTAAAATAAACAAATAAAATAAACCTGACGTCTCTGGTTATTAACATTGTGAAATAAAAAAAATAACTTATTATCAACAAGAGAAATTATATTAAAACTTTACTGAATGAAATTATCTATATAAATAAATAAAAAAAATAAATAAATAATAACTTCTCTAGAGATAAATTGTTAATAAATAATAACTAAATCATAGAAAAAAATACAATACTAAATGGAACAAATTATAAATATCTAATAAAAAATCTTATACATATTTACTATTTATGTATATGTATATAAATCCTAAATGGATATAATAATGTATATACCTATATTATTTTCCACATATTGTCCCAGTCTTGGATATCTTGGTAAAAAGTCTCTCAGTTGTGTGAAAAGATAGCACTAATGTTATCTGTTATCGTAGGTGTTGATATGGGATGAGAGAGAGAGAGAGAGAGAGAGAGAGAGAGAGAGAGAGGAAGAGAGGGAGAGAGGGAGGGAGGGAGAGAGGGAGGACACTACACTACTCACACTGCCACACCACACTGTCACACTACACTGCCACACTACACTGCCACACTACACTGTCACACGACACTGCCACACTACACTGCCACACTACACTGTCACACTACACTGTCACACTACACTGCCACACTACACTGCCACACTACACTGCCACACCACACTGTCACACTACACTGCCACACTACACTGCCACACCACACTGTCACACTACACTGCCACACTACACTGCCACACTACACTGTCACACTACACTGCCACACTACACTGTCACACTAATATACACTACCCTACTAAATTATGCCTATCATAACAATAACATACATACATACATACATACATACATACATACATACATAACACAAACCACTGTTATATGACCTTTACAATTTACATCACCACTTCCCTTGTTAATTATATTACTAAATGATGCCTTAATCACCTTAATTAATCACCTTAATTACATATTTATAATGAGCCATTAATCCTAAGATGGTTCTGACTTGTTTAATGTTGGTTGTTTGCACCAGATGGTCTCAGATGGTTGTTGACTCACACTCAACATTCTTGCTGTTGTAAAGTATTAATTGTTTCCCTTATAATTTCTAAGTTATTTTTTATTTTATTCCTTTTGTGTGTTATGTACAGGGGACATATTCTTAGTATGCGAAATATATTCTTAGAGTACGAAATATATCCCCAGTAATACGAAATGTATCCCCAGTACTACGAAATATATGCCCAGTAATACGAAATATACCCCCAGTACTACGAAATGTATCCCCAGTACTACGAAATGTATCCCCAGTACCACGAAATATATGCCCAGTAATACGAAATATATCCCCAGTACTACGAAATGTATCCCCAGTACCACGAAATATATGCCCAGTAATACGAAATATATCCCCAGTGTTACGAAATATATCCCCAGTAATACGAAATATATCCCCAGTACTACGAAATATATCCCCAGTACTACGAAATATATCCCCAGTAATACGAAATATATCCCTAGTACTACGAAATATATCCCCAGTACTACGAAATATATCCCCAGTACCACGAAATATATGCCCAGTAATACGAAATATATCCCCAGTACTACGAAATGTATCCCCAGTACCACGAAATATATGCCCAGTAATAAATATATCCTATATTAATAGAAATATATCCTCAGTACTACGAAATATATCCCTAGTACTACGAAATATATCCCTAGTACTCACGAAATATATCCCCAGTACTACGAAATATATCCCTGTAATACGAAATATATCCCCAGTACTACGAAATATATCTCAGTACTACGAAATATATCTCAGTAATACGAAATATAATCTCAGGGACACTACGAATATAACCTTTAAAGAAGAAATATATCCCCAGTACTACTAAATATATCTCAGTAATACGAAATATATCCCCAATACTACGAAATATATCCCCAGTACTACGAAATATATCCCAAGTACTACGAAATATCCCAGTAATACGAAATATATCCCCAGTACTACGAAATATATCCCCAGTACTACGAAATATATCCCCAGTACTACGAAATATATCCCCAGTACTACGAAATATATCCCCAGTACTACGAAATATCCCAGTAATACGAAATATATCCCCAGTACTACGAAATATATCCCCAGTACTACGAAATATATCCCCAGTAATACGAAATATATCCAGTAATACGAAGATATCCAAATGAACAGGTATCCTAGTGAATACAAAATATTTCCAGTACTATTAAAGAGATTCAGTACTACGAAATATATCCCAGTAATACGAAATATATCATCCCCAGTTCTACGAAATATATCCCCAGTAATGAAATATATCCCATGAATACGAAATATATCCCCAGTATCATGAATATATGCCCAGTACTACGAAACATATCCCAGTACACGAACATCCCAGCAATACGAAATATCCCCAGTACTACGAAATATACGCCCAGTACTACGAAATATATCCCCAGTACTACGAAATATATCCCCAGTACTACGAAATATATCCCCAGTACAACGAAATATATCCCCAGTAATACGAAATATCCCAGTAATACGAAATATATCCCCAATACTACGGAATATATCCCCAGTACTACGAAATATCCCAGTAATACGAAATATATCCCCAGTACTACGAAATATCCCAGTAATACGAAATATATCCCCAGTACTACGAAATATATCCCTATAGCATGAAAGCCTTATAATGATACTTAACCACAAGAAAAATAACTAATGAGGATGATACTATTATACTCTTTTACCCCTGAGGTATAATTATACTCTCTGAGGTTAAGCAAATTAGGAAATTATATCTGATTATATACTTACTAACTGGTGGGACCATAATTGACCCATCTGGAGTTAATATAATTTGGTAGGTGTTATATATGTGTGTGTGTGTGTGTGTGTGTGTGTGTGTGATATATGTGTGTGTGTGTGTGTGTGTGTGTGTGTGTGTGTGTGATATATGTGTGTGTGTGTGTGTGTGACCTTTGGTTCGTTGAGCAGATGGAAAATATTAATTTTTTTATGTATTTTTTTTTATCGCATTATCTAACTATCTGTCTGTCTGTCTGTCTGTCTGTCTCTCATTCTTTAAATCCAGTTACTCTCCTCCTCCCTCCCTATTTCCCCCACCCTTACCCCTCCACCCTCACCCCCACCCCCACCCCCCACCCTCTCCTCTACTCATTCCCCACCTCTCCCTCACTCTCATTTCACCTCCTCATACCCACTTAATACTTTCATCTGCATCATACACCCGGTCCATTAGGGTAGTTGGCACAAGCGTTAATATGTAATACGTGAAGCAACGGTTAATAGGCTTAACCCTCCATGGTCGCCACTACACAATAAATGGCTAACTGGCAACTCTTATTCTCCTCCCGGCCAGTAGATTAGTGGATGGATGGAAGGACGGATGGATGGATGGAAGGATGGATGGATGGATGGATGAAAGGATGGATGGATGGAAGGATGGAAGGATGGATGGATGGATGGAAGGATGGATGGATGGAAGGATGGATGGAGGGAGGGTTGGTATGGTGGTTGGTGTGGTGGTTGGTTCGGTGGGTGGATGGATGGATGGATGGATGGATGGAGGGAGGGAGGGTTGGTATGGTGGTTGGTGTGGTAGTTGGTTCGGTGGAGGGATGGATGGATGGATGGATGGAGGGAGGGTTGGTATGGTGGTTGGTGTGGTGGTTGGGTCAGTGGATGAATGGATGGATGGATGGATGGTGGTTGGTATGGTGGTCGGTTGGTTGGTTGGTTCGGTGAATGGATGGATGGATGGCCGACCAGTGAATGTAGACAATATGTGTTTAGTATGGACAGACAGACAGACAGACAGACAGACATAAAAATTCATTAAAATATTCCAGTAAAAAGAAAAATCCCCAGAAATAACCAAATGTAAGAATTAAACGAAAACAAAAATATTAATATAATCTTACGAGAAAAAAATTATATCTTTAAGTGAAAAACAAACACGATCAGATATTTTCACAAACTTGTATAATTACTTTTACCCAATGATATTTTTTGTTCTTAATAAATTGAGTATTAATTTATAAACATACCATTTCATTTAAATTTTATAATTAAAAAAAATAGCATTCGTGAGTTGCATTAGTCATTTTTAAGGAAATTAATGTCGGGCAAATCCGTAGCAATTTGTGGGTAATATCCGTAAAAGAAATAAATATGGTTATTATTACCGTGTGTATGTCTGTTTGTTTGGTTGTTTCCCGGTCTGTGTCTGGTGGTGAAAAATGAGGGAATGGAAATTAATATGAGTTTGGTAATATTACGTTATGATGTCAGGTATGAGATGAGTGTGGTGTAATACATCACTGTTACCACAACTATCATCAATTACGTCACTGTTACCACAACTATTACCACCACAAACACCACAACAACTATTACCACAACTAATAAACTTACCTCTACAGAGTCTTTCCTATATAAACCTCTAATATAAACCTCTAATATAAACTTCTTATATAAACTTCCTATATAAACTTCCTATATAAACTTCCTATATAAACTTCCTATATAAACCTCTAATATAAACTTCCTATATAAACTTCCTATATAAACTTCCCATATAAACTTCCCATATAAACTTCCTATATAAACCTCTAATATAAACTTCCTATATAAACTTCCTATATAAACTTCTATATAAACTTCCTATATAAACCTCTAATATAAACTTCCTATATAAACTTCCTATATAAACTTCTATATAAACTTCCTATATAAACCTCTAATATAAACTTCCTATATAAACTTCCTATATAAACTTCCTATATAAACTTCCTATATAAACATAATTATTTTAATAGTCTAAAAGCACAATAAAGGCATTAGGAAACGCATCTGTTGCAGTCATAAAAATCATAGTTGTTATTAGAGTCAATTTACCTATCAAAGTGCCTCTCGGGTGGACGGTAATATTGAGAACTGTAAAAAAAATAATTAGTGGTGTGTAGAGTTGGCTCGTGTGGGGGGTGGGGGATTATATAAAGTATATCATTGGTTGGTATATAATAGGCATGAGGCTATATTATAAAGGAGATTATAGAGACGGTTCGTATATAATAGGTATTGTTAAGGTAAAACTATTATTAATGTTGTTTTATTTTGTGTAGATATTTAATTCTTGTATTTTATGGGTTATTATTATTATTATTATTATTATTATTATTATTATTATTCTCATTATTATTATTTTATTTTTTTACCCTGACAGATAACACACAACTGGCTAATGCAATTGTATTTCATCCACACACAAAAATATATATACTGTATACATTTCAACGTGTGCATTAAGGAATTTAAAATGAATGGATCTACTGATGTGTTACTGCTTTGATAAGTCGCTTCAGGTAAGAGAGAATGGTGTGTTGTGACTTAATGAGCTGGACTGATTCTTGCCTCGAGAGAGAGAGAGAGAGAGAGAGAGAGAGAGAGAGAGAGAGAGAGAGTTAGATAATTAGTCAAAAATACTCGTATCTAATTACCTACAATGATTACCTATGACAAAAAAGGTAATTCGATTATCAATTAAGCTACTCTTTTTCACAATACTTACGAGATTAATTATCATATAAATGCTATCATCAAAGTATAATGCGAAGCAAATTATTCCTCAAGTGTGTCGATTATAGGTTACCAGGTGTTATACTTATTAGTACAGTAGAGACAGGTAATTATGGCCAGGTTAACGAGACTTTGTTTAATATTATTATTATTTAAAGTTGTTTATTGGTTAATTTGGGTTAGAAGTTTATTTAAGTCTCAGTCTCTCTCTCTCTCTCTCTCTCTCTGTTGGATATATCCGAAAGCGTCAGCTGGATTAATACCAATAATCCAGACGAACTACAAAGGCGATTATGTTAAAAGGTGGAACAGCGTCATAAGTGATTGAGTTGTTCGTTGCCTAAAAGCCATATTTAACAGGTTTAGATTATTTAAATACTTCACTTAAATTCCTCCTGAAACAAGTACAAATTACAGGTGGATCTAACAACTGGTGGTATGGTTAATATTTTTGTTTTCTTGTTTTTGTTTTTTTTTTGTTTTTTTTTATTTTTTTTTTACTATATGTGTTGTCAGGTGTATGATTAGTGGTACTTTGATACAGGTAAGGTGAGGTCAGGTCAAAATGTCAAGTCAGGTCAAATCATCACTGGTGCTTGTTAATAGGTAGGTTTGTTGATTTGGTGTTATACTGTATAAATAAGATGGTAAAGTATATTTGTCTGTCTGTCTGTCTGTCTGTCTGTCTCATTCTGTCTGTTTCTGTCTGTTTCGTCTTTATATATCTATGTTAATTATCAACTTATCTACAGTATATCTTTACGTATCTTCCCAATAGTCTTATTAATAGAGACACTGATAACTACACTAACCTATATATGTTATACTGTTGGTCAGTGAAGCATTATAGTGAAACAGTCTCACTAATTCCACCTTTTTCTCCCTCCTTCGCCGCCTCCTCCTCCTTCGGCAGCCAACACCTGGAGGTAGTGGACGCTAGGGTGTCTTGGTGTCCCTTCAGTCTCCGGCATGAGGACATCTGCAAGGAGCTACCACCTGCTGGGGTCCTACACACGATGCCCCTAGTGACTCGTAAAGGAGGGAATGATGTGGTGAAGGGCGCAGTCAGCGTAAGGATCCTTCACCTCAGTTCTGCTTCATGTCAGGAGATGCTGCTGTGTCGTTTAGGCAGAACATTTTTTTAAGGAATTGTGTGACGAAAGTTCTCAATTTCTCACTTTTTTTTTGCTTATCTTCAGATGATAACAGTGTGGCAAGCGACGTATAAGTTATATTAGCTGTTATCTCAAGGACCCAGACGCCCTATAACATACCCACCTGTCTAATGATAACAGGTGTCTGTCTACCGATTATACAGTCTATCGAACAACAGTACTCCCTGTCTAAACGACGATAGGTGTCTGTTTAACAGGTACAAATGCCTTTCTAACGAGAATGGTGGCTGATAACGACAGGGGTCACCAAGCTAACGAAGGTAGACGCTGTCGTGCTGGCAACCTCTCCAATCTACAAGCTCAAGTCCCAGAGGAGGTTGGAGGACGAGCCAGCCAGCCAGCCAGCCAATAGTGACAAGTCCAGTGGATGATACACATAAACACACAACTCCCCCCCCCCTGCTGGTGCCACCCCACCTCCCCCTCTTCCACCACTCTTGACCTGTGACTATAGGTGCCTCAACACTTGGCACCTGACACTCTAACCTTCGCTAAACGGATAACTTGAAGGACAATAATGGAGTTTTTAAAAGAAAGTTAATCAGTGTCGTTTTTTTCTCTCTCTAGTAAAACTCTTTATTTTTTTTTTGCTTGTGTGTCTATTTGACTTCCGTGTCTGACTCTCCTGTGTTATATAAACCTTTTAACTAAGATGCCAAAGGAATTACCTATAAGAAAAAAATATTACTAACCACAACAGAGACAAGAACAACAATAAAGAAAAAACAAAAAAGACAATAAAATTAAAACCAAAACACCGGATCACCCATACTTAGTGGCTACCATAACCAGAGTGACTAATCTTCCATAATGTTTGTATACATATTTTAGATCACGTGTTGAACTGTGATCTTCTGACGGAAATATGACTCGCTAACTTGAGATGTGACCGAGTGTCCTTATGCTGACATTAAAGTGGTCAGAGGAGCATCTCTCATGGTCGGGGGCCCTGTTTAGCATGGTCGAGGCCCTTGTGGTGTTTATCATGGTCGGGGGCCCTGTTCATCATGGTCGGGGCCCTGTTTATCATGGTGGGGGCCTGTTAATCATGTTGGGGGCCTGTTTATCATGGTTGGGGGCCTGTTCATCATGGTCGGGGCCCTTTTCATCATGGTCGGGGCCCTGTTCATCATAGTTGGGGCCTGTTCATCATGGTCGAGGCCCCTGTGGTGTTTATCATGGTGGGGGCCTATTTATCATGGTCGACAGCCAGCGTTTCTTCTCATGGTAGGTGAAACTAACGCCTCCTTAGATGGTCGATAGCCCATGGCCTTCCTTCACGTCGACTTCCAAGGCCAGTCTGTCCTTTATGGCCGAGCACTCGACATGTAAACATGGGCAGAAACTAACATATCCTACCTGGGTGTAACATATCCTTAATCGACACACCCAACACACCTTAATACATATCCTTCTTGGTCGACACACCCAACACACCTTAATACATATCCTTCTTGGTCGACACACCCAACACACCTTAATACATATCCTTCTTCCTTCTTGGTCGACACACCCAACACACCTTAATACATATCCTTCTTGGTCGACACACCCAACACACCTTAATACATATCCTTCTTGGTCGACACACCCAACACACCTTAATACATATCCTTCTTGGTCGACACACCCAACACACCTTATACATATCCTTCTTGGTCGACACACCCAACACACCTTAATACATCCTTCTTGGTCGACACACCCAACACACCTTAATACATATCCTTCTTGGTCGACACACCCAACACACCTTAATATATATCCTCTTGGTCGACACACCCAACACACCTTAATACATATCCTTCTTGGTCGACACACCCAACACACCTTAATACATACCTTAATACATATCCTTCTTGGTCGACACACCCAACACACCTTAATACATATCCTTCTTGGTCGACACACCCAACACACCTTAATACATATCCTTCTTGGTCGACACACCCAACACACCTTAATACATATCCTTCTTGGTCGACACACCCAACACACCTTAATACATATCCTTCTTGGTCGACACACCCAACACACCTTAATACATATCCTTCTTGGTCGACACACCCAACACACCTTAATACATATCCTTCTTGGTCGACACACCCAACACACCTTAATACATATCCTTCTTGGTCGACACACCCAACACACCTTAATACATATCCTTCTTGGTCGACACACCCAACACACCTTAATACATATCCTTCTTGGTCGACACACCCAACACACCTTAATACATATCCTTCTTGGTCGACACACCCAACGCACCTTTTTTAACTATCTTCCTATTCTTGAACTAATCTTTACAATCAAACATTTAACAATTTCACTAAGAAACTTCAACAAACTTTCAAGTACTTTTTTTTTCTATTATAATTTTGTTGTTCTCGTACTATAACCTCCAAAGCTTCTTTATTTACACCTTCTCCCTCCTCAGACGCAGCATGACTGAGTACTGAGCCGTCGTCAAATTCGTACACACTTTAGACAGTTTGAACCTTCGTGAAATCATAATCTAATAGCTTTCTGGGATTTGCTTCTGAAAAATTTTGCTTTATCTCGCCTTAAGAATTCAATTTATAGAAGTTTCAAATGAGTATTTATCTGTCCAGGGCTGATTACTGCGTCTCTCTCTCTCTCTCTCTCAGAAAGTCATGTCACCTCAATATTGAACTGACAGCATCACTGTTTTTCACTGCTGAGTCATCTAGTTTGTAAACAGATGTGAATAAATGGTGATAGAGATGATGATGATGATGGTGATGATGATGATGATGGTGATGATGATGATGATGATGATGATGATGATGATGAAAAACAAGAAGAAAAACAAAATGAAGATCCAAAAGAAAAACAAAAAAACAAAAACTGAAAATCAAAACACACATCTATATATATATATATATATATATATATATACTTTAGAATATAAAAATTTCCTCAATGTAAATTTATTCTTTAAAAATTAATCCCCCTTTTTTTAGAAACCTTCGAATAATTATTTTTTCCTTCAGTTATAATCTCTTAATAAACGATGTAAATAAAGTTAAATATTTATTTCTTCATAATTAACACTAAATAACGCACCAATACCGTATCCTATCACACTGTAAGGTTTATTTTAGAACAAATTTTTAATCTGTTTACGTTTTGTGGAATATATCTCCCTCCCCCCCCCCCGCCTGTTTTGGTCTTGTATACAGCGGGTTATTAACGTGTATCATACAAGCTTTGATCTTAGTGATAACAGGTGACCAGAGAAGCAATAAATGTTGTTAAAAATGATCAATAATAAAAGTAGGAAATTCGAGTCTATTGTTTTTATTGTGTGTGTACATACATACATACATACATACATACATACATACATATACTTTATCCCTCTCATGTACTCAGTACCAAGATGACCTGACCTCAAGAATCCATTATTCACCTCATTATAATTAGGTCAAGGTTAATTAAGACCAACATCCACACAGGTAAGTTAATGAGAGTTAATGAGATCGACTCCTATCTGTTAATTATGGTAAATAAATAATGTCCTAACTGGTTAATGCCCTAATTTGCATCTCTACCTGAAGATGTGAGAAAGTATATAACTGATTCTCTTAATAACGACACAAAGGTGGATTCTAAGAGGTAAATGAACACAAGCTACACCTTAATTAGACAGGTGAGAATATATATCTACCTGTGTTACCTTTATGAATGGTTAATGGGGTTAATAACGAATAGAAAAAAAAACACATAAAAGGAATCGTTGTCATTATTCCTAGTTAATGGTAAAATAAACGTACAATTCTTGGAGATAATATTGACAAAGAGAATGAAACTATCTCTCAAGTGGTTATAAAAGAAAGATAAGATTCTAGTCAGTATCTCGCTCTCTTTAAATGAATAATGTCTCTCATAAGCAAGACATGAATCAGACGTAACTACCCTGTGATGACATTAACAAGCGATAATTAACTCCGGGTAGCTAAGTCTTTTTCTTAAATATTTATATCAATCAAGTACTGTTTTAGTACTTGAACGACGGAAGACTTCATTTTAAGGTATAATTAAGCTCTTATTATGTCTAACTTATTTCTATAAACTTACAAATTATTATATACAGTACATAATTCTTTTATTTTTACTATTTAATTTAACTCCTCATTTAACTCTTTCCTAATCAACAATAATTAACTCATATATTCTTATTAATTATCAAGCAATCATCATTTTAAAATTATATTGTTAATTAAAATTGAAACATAAACACAAATTAAGGACATACAAACATACGCTTCTCTTAGTGTCAACATAACAAGTTCCCATGTTGAAGAATTACACCGACATCGGAGACCATGTTAAAAAGCCTAAAATATTTTAAATACGATCATTAATTCCTATAATTAGTTAGAGTAATAATTAGCTTTATATGTGGAGAATAAAAGTATATTGTAGAGTGTTCCTTGGTCATTACTTTACCAATAGGTGTTGGGTATATGTGAGTGGAGGGCGGGCAGGCAGAGTAAGTGAAACGTGGCAGCCTGGGACCGTAGAGTTTTATAGCCTGGGTCCCGGGATGGTTGGTGATGGGTGATGCCTCTCTCTCTCTCTCTCTCTCTCTCTCTCTCTTTGTACGTGTGTTTGTGTGTGTTTGTGTGTGTGTGTGTGTATGTGACGTCCAAGGACAGTCTTAGTACCTAATTATGTATCCAGTTAAAGACTTGAGGAATAAGACCACGGGATTACTACCACTACTACCACGACCACCACCTTCCCTCTCCCAAAGACTACCACCACCTCAACCAAATACTACCACTACCACCTCCTTCTCTCAACCATCCCTCGGCTAATCCCTAAGTAATTTCCTACATTACCCAGTTACCACGAGTAAATTTGGTAATGTTTTAGTTTAAAGTATTAAGTAAGATCTTCTATCATTTGTTTTTTTACGGTTTAAGATGATTACGAGAAAGATTGTGATGGATAGTGTAGTTGGTGATTTGGGGTTAACTGGAGATGTTGATGTGTTGTGGGATTTGGGAGGATTTGGGGAGGGATTTGGAGGAGGGGATTTGGAGGGATTTATGGGGGTTTTATGGGGTTTTGTGGGATTTAGGTGCTGGATATGGTTCGAATTGTGAAGGGATTTTCTTTCTTCGTTTTGAGTTTTATTTTGTCTTCATTATGTGAGGACTTTCCCAATGGATTTTTTTATTTATTTATTTTTTTACTTGCTTCATTAACAATATTTCCTTCGATAGATTTTCCAAATTTCTTCACGAGCTAAGAATTTCTCACTGGATTTTAAATTTCATCATACCATACGTGTCTAGATTCACATTCCCAAATAATTTCTTAAGTCTCAACAATTTCATTCAGTTTTAACAATAGAAAAAAAATGCCTCATTACTCTAATATCATTCATATGTAAGAAAATCTTCCACTTGTATATAATTTCTTCTTGTTTATTTCAGGTTTACGTAAAAGATTTGTCCTCAGTACATATATTTCGCTCTATCTTGTTTAAGCTTACACAAACATACTGTATCTTAACTCAATAAAGCTTTCCTACTTTGTTATTTGTCCTGGAGGAGGGAAAGAATATCCAGCCAGCTTAGAATTATTGTCGACCCACAACACAGGGATCTAGTTAAGCTGACATAAAGGGAGAGAGAGAGAGAGAGAGAGAGAGAGAGAGAGAAATTGTATGGGCAAAAATAAATATTCACGCCTCTCTCACCTGGCTATACCTTGTGTCCGTATGTCTGGTAGTAATTTACAACTCTGTCTTACTACAAACAATTAGTACTCAAAATCGTCACAAACAGTACTCAAGACCACAAAAAGTACTCAAGTCGCCCCAAACAGTACTCAAATTACCACAAACAGTACTCACATCACCACAAGCACAAACACCTACAGTCCCTTGTGCTTCCTCCTGCATTAACATAAAAAAGTTCAGATTTCTTTAATGATGACAATAAATTACCAAAGTTTATTTCCTTGGTTCTTCTGCCTCAAAGTACAGCCTTTGTTTGTTGAAGTTTAACTGAGTTGTGGGGAGGGGTGTGGGGAGGGGTGTGGGGAGGGAGGGGAGTGTGGTGTGGTAGAGTTTACTGTGGGGAGTTTACTGTGCTGAATATTGCTTTAACCAACCATTACAAACCACAGCTGTAAACCATTTCAAACCACAATTGTAAACCATTTCAATCCACAGCTGTAAACCATTTCAAACCACAGCTATAAACCATTACAAACCACAGCTGTAAACCCCCAAAATACTGGTTTACACCTAAACAAAACCACACACACACATTTACACTTTTTTACAACTCAAACACTTTACAACAACAGCGGCTTGACCTGAATCCCGTAGAAGATAAATTACTCTTTTAAAACAACGGATACAAAAAGCATTCTGGATACTAACATTCAACCGGACACGATTACTCTATTGTGACAAATGTTTATATTGTCACAGAGAGCTATCGTACTCAAGTGGATGTATTTAGACAGACAAACACTTAATTCAGATACTAATAAGAGCACTACATTCATACAATCATACTTATACAGTCAAATACAAGTTGTAGTATGAGTATTGGATCCAAACAAACATGTATAGATTGTATACAGTCAAACACCAAACAGCATCCACGTCAATAATTCCCCCAAAAAACACATTTATAATAGGGTAGGGGAAGTTATATAAACACCTTCACGTTTATATAACCTGGAGTTAATGATTAGTGTAGTGGGTAAGAAATCCAAGATGGCCGACAGAGATGCTTTCGCTTTAAAATTCTTCCCGTTGTCATATATGTTGTTAATAAATAATTTGAATTCCATTTTAATTTTGTTTTATTAAATTTTATAAGAATTCTATGTTTGTTTAATATATTTTATTGATATATGAACCTAAAATGGCCTCCGTTTAGATGTTATTGACAATATTTTATCATAGTGAAAAATAACCGAATGTATTAGTTAAAATTTATGAAATTAAGAATTACAATATAAATTTGTGTGATTTTTGTCCACTTGTGATAATGAAAAATAATATCTAAAAATAAAATATATTGAATACAGAATTAAAATTAGAAATATAAAATGAAAATAGAAACTTACTAAATATTTATATAATAATGATTTACTGAAATACTGTGATAGATATTGGTTATGTTATTAGAGTGTGAGTTGCCTTAAGGTACTTGAGATTAATTGATGTTTTAAAATTAATTGAAGGAAAAGGCCCTTTGCATGATTAATACACACATACACACTATAACATACATACTGTGCACACACAAACATAAAATAACATACATACACACACACCTCTCCCATATGTTACCTTATCCTCCCCCCCACTATGTCACACAATACTCTCTACCTATCCACCCACACCCTACCCTCCCACCACCCTCACCCTACCCTCCCCCCCACTATGTCACACAATACTCTCTACCTATCCACCCACCCTACCCTCCCCCCACCCTCCTCCCCACTATGTCACACAATACTCTCTACCTATCCACCCCTCTACCTCCCCACTATGTCTCACAATACTCTCTACCTATCCACCCACACCCCCCCACTATGTCACACAATACTCTCTACCTATCCACCCACACCCTACCCTCACCCTACCCTCCCCCCTGGTGGTTACTAGTGTGCCCTGAAGAATGCAGTGATGGGTAGGGAAACACTGAGTAACACGGAGTCCGTTTATTATGGATGATAGAAATACAAGTGGTGACTCGCATGTGCCATGCACGGCTCACACAGTCAGACTAGGCTGCCTTGCCATATGGCAGCCTCGGGGCAATGTTGCCACTTAACGTGCAGTGTTGCCACGTGATGATATATATATAAATGCTACTCGGCACAGTAGCTTATATACAGGGTTGCTACTCGGCACAGTAGCTTATATACAGGGTTGCTACTCGGCACAGTAGCTTATATACATAACCTACATCTCCCTCCCCCCTCACGCTCATAGTCTTTGTCTTGAGCGGACTTCTTAGTCCTAAGTCGCTCCGAGCATCGAGGTGCACTGTGGGGCGGATCCTCGTGAGGTGTAGGTGACTCGTCCTCGGTCAGGGGGCCAGCAGCAGGGGGTGGGACTGGCCGGAGGAAGCCGCTGTTCCTCCACCAGACACGGCCGCTCGGCATCCTGACCTTGTAGTCCCGCGACCGGCCGACGCCCATCACTATGCCCACCTTGTCCCAACGTGTCGTCGTCGGGTCCTGGACGCGGGCAAGGGCACCAATCCCCAGTGGCTGAAGAGGGCGGGCACGGTCGTCATACCGAGCCTTGGCGTCCTGGGCACGTGAAGCGGCGCGGCGGTCACAGCTCTCGGCTTTGGTCTGCCAGTCCTTCGCAAAGGCCTTGGCGTGTGTAGGAACGCAAGAGCGGAGAGGGTGACCATACAGGATCTGGGCAGGGGAGCGTCCTGTGTGGGTGGGAGTGGAAGCGGGTTCTGGGCAGCTCTGTGTGACAGCACCAGGCGTGTCGCTCATCGACTCACGCACCCTGCTGGCGGTGTAACGAGCAGCTGGGATCTGCTCGGGAAAGTCTCTGGGCACCACGCATAACTCCTTGAGGTGCTCCCACGACAACAAGGGTGTAGCGAGAGTAGGCTGCACGTCGATCCATCCATGACACGACCTGTCGCCGTAGGTGATCTCTGCTTGAAAGGAGCCCACAGCGTCCGGCATCTGGGAACCGTCCGCATTGTAGTACAGCAGCTGCGGCGGTGGTCCCAGGTCACGTTTGGTGAGGCCCAGTTTCTGGAGGTGCTTCAACCCAATCACCGTAGTATCGGCGCCGGTGTCCGGTATCGCCTCGATGTGACCCGACACATCACCGTGTGTGACGGCGACGCGGATAGTAGGGAAAGGGGTAGCCCTGGGGCGTGTGGTCGATTCCACCCTCCTGATGTGACTCCGCTGCTGCTTGGGGCTGCGTGGGCCATCTGGAAGGGGTTGCGTGCGAACCACCCCGAGGGAAGTGCGCTGCTGTCCTCCTCGTCTCGGGCTTTTGGGCTTGGGTTGGCGGCAGCACTTGTCGTAGTGTCCATAGCGACCGCAGGCCTGACATTTGTGGCCTCGTGCAGGGCACCTGTCTGTGTTAGACCAGTGGCCCTTACGGTCACATCCACGACACAGTGCGTCGGCGGCCGGGCAAGTCTTGGGGCTGTGCTGCTTTCCACAGCTGCCACAGGAAGCACTAGGCGGAGGCGTGGAAGAACGTGTGGCAGCCTTCGCGTTGTTGGCCGCCTTCTTATCCTTCTTGTATTGTGAGATAGCTCTCACAGCAAGTGGGGCCCGTAAGGCAGAGGTGGCGGACTTGGTGGCCTCGTATGACCGACATTCAGTCACTACCACCTGGAGTGTGGAGGAAGCGTCCAGGGGGATGAGTCGCTGCACCAACTCTTCGTGTCTGACACCTGTCAAGATCCCGTGCTTGATCCAGGCTTCCTCACATTCCCGGCTGTGCGCCTTGCAGACGTCGATCACCTCTGACAAACTCTTCAAGCGTACAAAAAAGTCGTCAAAGGATTCGTTCTCCGCCTGCTTGCAGCTGGTGAAGGCACGGCGACGCAAAGCCTCGTTGTTCCGACCCTTAACATGCTCCTGTAAAAGGTCGAGCACATCCGTCACTGAAGAGCTAGAATCGGGAGGCACTTGCAACGTGTGCTCCAAAACTCTCTGGGTCTCCAGCGACAAACACATACGCAGTTGGATGAGCTGTTTGTTTGGAGGCATGCTGTCAAGGTCCACCATCGTGGAGTAATCTGTCCAACGCCGCCTCCACTCACGAAAAAGCTGAAACGTGACGTCTGGTGAGAGGGCGGGTGGGGGTTGAACAGATGCCTTGGGAGCTGTTGGGGTAGCAAGAGTACCTGGAGGACGCTGGTGTGGTGGAGGAGGGAGGGTACTGGCGCCTATATGCGCGCTACCTGCGTGTGAGGGAGGGTGGGTTAGCGCCAGGGTCGCCAATAGTGCCTCAAAACGCAACTTTTCCTCCTCTCTTCGTGTCTCCTCCCTCTGAAGTTCCATCTCTCTGCGTCTCTCGTCCCGGTCGTCCATCCATCTCAGAATTGTGGCAATGTCCGTCACTGGAGGTGGAGGATGAGAGTCTGCGCCCGGTGGAGGAGAAGGTGGTGGGGAGTCGTGTCTCCCATCTTGACGTTGTCCCTTCTTACCTCCCATCTTAGTGTGTGCGTGGACTGCACTGTTTAGTATATAAAGTGGCGCCTCAACAGCTCGAACCACATATATATGACATAAACAGAGCAGAAATAGGCATATAGTCCACTGTTCTGTCCGTGAGCGAGTGCGTGCGTGCGTGCGTGCGTGCGTGTGTGTGTGTGTGTCTGAGAGAGCGGAGCGTGGTGGCCTTAATGCCGGTGGCTGGAGACGCGGCGGAAGTGAGACCTTCAGTATCACCCGGGATGTCACACGAGAAGGGTGTACGGTTGCGTGCTCCGTGGGTACCAAAAAAACAGGCCAATGCTCAACTCTCAGTTCTAGACACACACTAATACACTGACACTAACACTGCCACCGTCACTAAAACGCACTGTGACGGCGCAACACTGCACATCGCGGCGAAACACAGCGCAACACAACACAACACTATGAGTCGACGCGCATGACGCGCATCACCGGCAGACGTAACTGTCTCAGCACCACCGTTCACACACTTTGTAAGTCCACAGATCCTAGCCATTGCGCCATGATAGTTACCAGTGTGCCCTGAAGAATGCAGTGATGGGTAGGGAAACACTGAGTAACACTGAGCCCGTTTATTATGGATGATAGAAATACAAGTGGTGACTCGCGTGTGCCATGCACGGCTCACACAGTCAGACTAAGGCTGCCTTGCCATATGGCAGCCTCGGGGCAATGTTGCCACATAACACGTGCAGTGTTGCCACGTGATGATATATATAAATGCTACTCGGCACAGTAGCTTATGTACATAACCTACACCCCCCCCACTATGTCACACAATACGCTCTACCTATCCACCCATACCCTACCCTCCCCCCACCCTCCTACCCTCACCCTACCCTCCCTACCCACTATGTCACACAATACTCTCTACCTATCCACCCCACACCTACCCTCCCCCCCCTGTCACACAATACTCTCTACCTATCCACCCCACACCCTACCTCCCCCACTATGTCACACAATACTCTCTACCTATCCACCCACACCCACTATGTCACACAATACTCTCTACCTATCCACCCACACCCACTATGTCACACAATACTCTCTACCTATCTACCCACACCCTACCCTCCCCCCACCCTCCTACCCTCCCCACCCTACTCCCCCCTATCCACCCCGTAACTACATGTGACCTACGCCAGTCTAGCTACAGTCATTCAAGGATGCACAGTGTTCTTTAAACCTATTATCGCCATTACTGTCAACAGAGACACTTAAGAGGAGAAAAATGTGAGGAACTAGGCACCTTAGAGTGACCTGAAACTTCCTTAAATAGCCTCTATGTCAAGATGAATTAAGGGCGAGTTTAGTGATAGTTCCATCCTTCTACGATATCGAGTACAAAATGGTCTTTGACAAAGGACAATGACCTCTATGTGTTATTTCGATCTTTTGAGTGTAGGTTTAAAATGGCCTTAACCGAGGTAAGAGAAGTAATCCTAAATAGCCTCTATATCGAGATGAATTAAAGATCAAAATAGGGTAAAATTTTCTCAGACCAAGACTCAGGTATGCCAGGTATGCAGTAGTGACGTAAGCAATACTCAAGAACCAAAGGTCAAATGAACCTTATGTCAGGAGTGAATAGAGGCGCGTCTTCTTTTAGTACCTGGTGTTGTAGTTACCTGAATGACTGACTCGATGACGATGGAGTGCTGTTCACAGAAAGTTGGAGGGAAAGACGGATAAACAGGACACAATGATAAATAGGAGGCAGTAGAGGTGTGATAACGAGACAAGGGAGAATAATGATGGTAGGAAACAATAGAGAAATAGTCTATTGGATCTATTCTTCACTCTTCTTCACCATCATCAGTTTATTCCGCGTGATAAAACTGATTCAGACACAACAACCAATCAGAGAAGCTAATTCAAACACATCAACCAATTAGAGAAGCTAGAACTTATGACGTCACAATGAAGGCGGAATAACCATTCAGAGAAGCTAGCTAGAACTTATGACACCACAATGAGGGTCCAATAACCAATTAGAGAAGCTAAAAATAATGATGTCACAATGAGGGCACAGTAACCAATCAGAGAAGCTAGCTATAACTTATGACGACACAATGAGGGTGGAATAACCAATCAGAGAAGCTAGAACTTATGACGACACAATGAGGGTGGAATAACCAATCAGAAAAGCTAGCTAGAACTTATGACGACACAATGAGGGAGAAGTTTCAATAATGCCATTCACAAAAACAGAAATTAATGGCAATTTAATTCTGTAATTATATTTAAACCTACGATATAAATTCTTAAAAGTATATATACGGTAAATAATTCTCTAGATCAGGAGATATAACGAATAATTCCCCCAAAATAACGTTAGTGAAGGTTGTAAGGTAAATAATAATAAAATAAATGTATTTGTAGTTGATCTCTCTCTCTCTCTCTCTCTCTCTCTCTCTCTCTCTTCTCTCTCTCTCCTCAGATATTCCCCAAGAAAACACAAAGAAATTAAAAGAAAATAAGAAAACAAGATAAAGAGAGATAATGAAAAACAGTGAATATAGTGAATGAAAGAAGAAAGAAAGAGAAGAGAAAAGATAAAGATAACGAGTAACACAAGAGAGAGAGAGAAGGATAATAGTAGAACAATATTAAAATAGAAAACAACATAAATATAGAAAAACGAAGAAAAGAAGAAGGAGGTGAAGGGGGAGTGGAGGTGAGGGGGTGAAGGGGCAGGGAGAGCGGGGGCAGGGGAGGGGTGGAAAGTGGGGTCAAGGGGAGGGGGGGATTTCTCTATAGATAACCGTTGTGTAAATCGGATTTCGAGGTGTATAAATATTTACAGATTAAGTTACGTGTTAATCCGTCAGAGTTCTCACAGATAAATCCCTGATGAAAGGGATTTATTTACATTCTATTTTTTTTCAGTATATTGAAATGATGCAGATTCGTGTGTGTTAAAGATACGAGATTGGTTCATGTTGGCGACCTGTGGTGTAATGGTCAGCGTGTTCTCCTCGCAAGAGAGTGGACCCGGGTTCGATCACCGGGCAGGGTGAAACTATGGGCAAGTTTCCTTACGCCATTTGCCTCTGTCTACCCAGCAGTAATTGGGGACCTGGATGTTAATTTGTGGATCGTGTTCCAGGGTAATGGTTAGCCACTGCAGTTGGCGAGTTGTCCGGTCTTCTGGGACTTTTCCTTGACACTGGGTCATGCAGCTCGTTAACTCAAGGTGTGGTTGTTGTGTTGGCGACAGTTTCTACACCTTAAACACTGGGTCATGCAGCTCGTTATCTCAGGGTGTGGTTGTTGTGTTGGCGACAGCTTCTACACCTTAAACACTGGGTCATGCAGCTCGTTAACTCAGGGTGTGGTTGTTGTGCTGGCGACAGCTTCTACACCTTAAACACTGGGTTATGCAGCTCGTTAACTCAGGGTGTGGTTGTTGTGTTGGCGACAGTTTCTACACCATAAACACTGGGTCATGCAGCTCGTTAACTCAGGGTGTGGTTGTTGTGTTGGCGACAGCTCCACCTTAAACACTGGGTCATGCAGCTCGTTAACTCCAGAATTGTGGTTGTTGTGTTGCGACAGCTTCTACACCTTAAACACTGGGTCATGCAGCTCGTTAACTCAGGGTGTGGTTGTTGGTTGGCGACAGCTTCTACACCTTAAACACTGGGTCATGCAACTCGTAACCTCAGGGTGTGGTTGTTGTGTTGGCGACAGTTTCTACACCTTAAACACTGGGTCATGCAACTCGCTAACTCAGGGTGTGGTTGTTGTGTTGGCGACAACTTCTATACCTTAAACATTGGGTCATGCAGCTTGTTAACTCAGGGTGTGGTTGTTGTGTTGGCGACAGCGTCTACACCTTAAACACTGGGTCATGCAGCTCGTTAACTCAGGGTGTGGTTGCTGTGTTGGCGACAGCTTCTACACCTTAAACAAATTCACGCCTAGGTGGCCCTAGGGCCGGCCATCCTCGTTACACGAGGGGCAACCATTATTATTATTATTATTATTATTATTATTATTATTATTATTATTATTATTATTATTAGTGTAGTCTAGTGTTAGTGTTGTGGTACAGTGTTAGTGGTGCATTGTTACAGTGTTTGTGGTACAGTGTAGTGTAGTGGTATAATACTGTTCACTGCTTTTTGTTTAATTTTCAGTATATTTAATTCTATGATCAGAAGCTCTCCCTCTCTCTCTCTCTCTCCACCTTTTTCTTCTTTGTTAATAAAGAGAGAAAGTGGAGCTATCTCTATCACTCTCACCACCACCTCTTACGTGACGGTGAAGGCTGGAGAAAATATTCCTTTCTCACCTAACCTGACCTGACCTGACCTGACCTGCCGCTTGTCTTAACTTATGATATAAATATAAATTCATAAAAGTTACGTAAATATGATTATTCTTATTAATGAGAGAGAGAGAGAGAGAGAGAGAGAGAGAGAGAGAGAGAGAGAGAGAGAGCAACTTTATACTTCCAGGACCAACAAGAGAAGTAGGATCATCATATATCACTGCACACACACACACACCTTTACTCTACAAACACACAAAAAACACAAGTACGGCCAAACAGGTGTATTAAACACAAACTGTATCACCCCAGGTAAATCCCCCGAAAACCAGACATACACCGGTTTTGGCAGGGTTAATGTTTTGGTTGTGTGTGTGTGTGTGTGTGTGTGTGTGTGTCAGCTGTGTATGTGTATGTGTGTGTGTGTGTGTATCTGTCTCTTATGTGTGTGTGTGTGTGTGTGTGTCTGTGTCTGTGTGTGTGTCTGTGTGTGTGTGTGTGTGTGTGTGTGTGTGTGTGTGTGTGTGTGTGTGTGTGTGTGTGTGTGTGTGTGTGTGGTAGCTGGTCAGATGTATCGTTCAGTTGACAGTAATTATTCACGGCTCTGCTTCCGTTTACCTCTACTGCACCAGTCAGTCAAGAGCCTTACGGGCGTGGGAACTCTACGCGTCTGTCTGTCTGTCTCTCTGTCTTCCTATCTATCTGTCTCGCTGTCTGGTCTGTCTTCCTATCTGCCTGTCTCCCTGTCTGTTTTTCTGTCTATCAGTCTGTGTAAAAGTATTTCATTTTTTTAATGCTTATTGTTATTCACCTGTATTGTACCTATCAATCAAGAGCTTTGCGGGCGTAGGAGTTGTGTAACTGTATGTCTCTGTGTGTCAGAGCCTCAGGTGTTTTTTTTTCTATTTTATTGTGTGTTTTTGTCTCTTGGATATCCTGTGTTTTATTTAAGTCTGTCGGTGTGTTTTGGTGTTTATCCGTCCCTTTGGTTGTTAAGGTGACAGACACAAACCTCACAACTACTCAACCACACAGTCACACCTCTCACACCACCACACACCTCTCCCACCTCACCACAAACCCACATCTCCCACACCACCTCT
>NW_024740779.1:0-11986 GCF_018991925.1 Homarus americanus | reverse complement strand
ACGTACAATATCTTAACTACCCAATTAACCTTTTTTAATTAATACTATAAATAACTACGTATATTGATATCTAAGCCACGTACGATAACACTCAAAACCACGTACGATATATTAACTCATTCTAGACAATAATACCTAAAAAATCATGTATTCACTCACCAATTTCTCCATAAATAACCAAAATCTTAACCTAACCTTCCCTCCCCTCCCTCCCCCTTCCATTCTCACTCACTACCCAGGTGTTAAAACTCTCACACCCTCGTACAATATTCACCTGCCACTCCGTTTGCATTGTCTTAACTCCATCACCACAAGATTGAAATTCAGGCGTGCGTGTCCATGGACACGACTCGAGGTAAATATAATATTCTAGAGCATTTATGGCCTGTTGTTTCTCTTTGGGCGAGTGTCATTTGGCTGGAGGAGTAAATATTTGAAGTAGTAAGCGTCGTCAGAAAGTGTTGAAGGTATTTCTGAGTAATTGTTATTATCATCTTTCCTGGTAGTGTAGTGGCTGGTGGAGTTGACTTCTAGGTAAGCGGGTCGTATTGTTGATAGTTCCTAACCCAACCTAACATAACCTAACCTACATTTAGCTAATCCTAACCATTAGAATATAATAATAATAATAATAATAATAATAATAATTAACGGTTTATTGAAAGAGCTTGGCAGCCAGAAGGCTGAAAATATACATTTACATATTTGGGGAATGGGTTTCGAATTACAAATAATATACAAGTAACATAAGTGACACAAATAAGACATATAATAACTAGATGGGGAAAAGCTCAAACTACAGTTCATTTCAACATAGTGACAGTGCAAGGGAGTAGTATTTTACTGGGGAGTGAATACACTGGTTTATTACAAGTTATTGATAATTTTTTACAAATAGTTTGGGACTCGGCTGTTCTTATAGCGTCAGTTCGTGCACGTATGGGCTGGATGCGGTTGTGATTTGTCGAACATTAAATTTCCTGGACTAGGGATCTCAGGTGGTAGTAGGAACCGGTGTGTCGAGATGGTGCTGAAACTTCTTACCAGAAATTGCAGATGAGGTCGTGGTGATGGTCAGCGAGAGTCGAAAGGGTCAGTGTGTTGAGCGCTTCTTGATATGTGGAGTAGGAAGGGGAGAGAATAATCTTGCATGCCCTCTTTTGCACTTTTCTAGGTGTTTACGTTGTGTGGCATTTAGGGAGGAAGACCAGGTGGGGGAGGCATAGGTGAGCTTGGGAAGTATGAATGTTGTGTAAACACTGAGGAGCTCGGGTGCAGGAACTCCGAGGGACTTAAGTCGGCGGAGGAGGTGGAGACGGAAACTGGAGGATTTGACAACTTCACTGACGTGTGGTTTCCAATTTAGTTTGTTGTCTGTAAGGCTTCGAGGGCTTCGTGGAATCTACAACACTGGGTGTTCGGACCTAGAGTAATGGAAGGAGGTGGGACAATGTCGGAGAGAGGTTGATGTGCATAACCATGGTGTTGGTATGGTTGATGGTATTGCGGTTATTCATTGGTTTTATTCAATAAATCCTGAAGGGCAGTATAGTTGGGAGCAGAATTGTTGACGCTGATCCCAATTAGAGTCGTCGACATATTTCCAGCAGGCAGGGGTTTCTCTTAGGGCATCATTGATGAGCATAAGGAAGCGAAGTGGTCCATCTTGGTACCTTGGGGACGCCACAGGTAGATGACTGAAAAGGTGGAGACAGCCCCTCAGGCCAACAGCGTCGGTCATAACGAGGGAGATCTGTAACCATAGTATAGACTTCTCCGAAGCCCGAGGTCAATAAGCTTTGATGTCGTTCTATATTTGTGGTCGACTAGGTCCATTTACTTTGGTGAATCATTAAACCTTCACAGACGTTTTTCGTTTCTCGAGATGGCGGTATATGTAATCGAGGAAGCTGACAAGACAGTGAGTGGTGGAGGAAGTTTCATGTTGCCCAAATTGCTGAGGTCTACGACTCCTGCAATATCCTTCAGCCAGTCGAACACAAAACTTTCCTGAGTCAGGCTGGGTATTGGTGATTTACACAATAGGTCATGCTTCGATTTAAGGATTGTGGGCTGGTTAGGCACAGGCTTTTAATTGATACATAAGAGGTCTTCCAGTCAGCTGGGCATCTGGCTTGACTGAGAGAAGCATTGATGATGGAGCATAGGGGTTTAGCAAGCTCCGGGGAGAACTCCTTGAAAAGTTTCATTGGTAAGTCAATGGGGGTGGTAGAGCGTTTTAATTTTAGTTTGTCCAGGCGTTTTGCTACTTCAAATTCTTTTACTAAGTCAGTGGGAAGGGGGGCTGGTAGGTAAGCAGGGAGAGTGGTTGTGTCAAGCCGGGGGAGCGTCTGGCATATAGTAGCGAAATGGTTATTTGTTTGCTCAGCTGCGTCAACATTAGGGCCCATTCGGACGTGGGCCTAATGTGTGTAACAATGTCATAAGTGTTTCCCGCCTGAGTGTTCCCGCCAAGTTCGAGCCAATGGCAGGGACCTGTGAGAGTGAATGCCTTAGGCCTTGATCCGATAAGAAAACCTATAAGACGTGACAACATGAAGATGTAACGTCCCTTTGTGGCCGAAGCAGTTTGAAAAAGGAGAATCTGTTTTTGGAGAGAGTGAAGTGTGGGTGCGTGTATGTATCATATCATATGGCGGGGTATAATGTGAGTACCTTTTAGGTTTTATCCCTTTCACGAAATGTATTGATTCATGTAACCCCTGGTTAGCTAGCTAGGAACATGTGTTATTGTTTTGAAAGTGTAACTGTTCATTTTGATGAACGTCGTTAATAAATGAAAAACCATTATGATTAGTTCTCAATTCTCTTGTCTTGACTAAAACATTGTCATGCATGTCTTTGTATTATGCAGCAATACAGTGAGTCCTGTTAAGAGTTGTATCTTACACCCAGCTATCCACCTCAGTTATCCACCTCCACGTCTCCCCTTGGTGTGAGAGCCGACTTTTAATTTTAGTTTAACAAATTTTTGGGCAAAGATTGTAGTACAGTTTGCCTATTCTGAGTAATTCAGTCAGGTCTTGACACTGAGGGTGGTATCACTTCTCACTGCCACGCAGAACAGAGGTTCATACACAAAGAAATACATCATATTCATTAACAGCTATATATGGATAGAGGTCAGATTCATTTGGGTAATGTCACTGTTCACTGCCATGCAGGACAGAGGTTCGTATACAAAGAGATGCATAATATTCATTGACACTATATAGGTCAGATTCATGTGGGTAATGCCACTGTTCACTGCCATGCAGGACAGGGATTTGTACACAAAGAAGGAAATACATCATATTCATTAGCAGTATATATAGGTCAGTGGTTCACATACATTGGAGTCATATTCTAATTGAAGACTAATCAGTGTGGGCTAGCAAATTTGGGATAAACAGCAAGAATGTCGTCAAGCACCCCTGATTCAATGTAGTAATTACATAGTTCAAGATACAATAAGTCAGGTGGCCTGAAGTCTTTGACAGTGTCACATTCAATTATATAGTGTACAAGTGTATGCTTTAGAGGTTTATCATAAAGTTTACATGCTGAGTGTTCCGGTATAGGTACAGCGTTACTAACTTGCCAGATGTGTCTGTATCCTAGCCTAATTCTGGCCACGACTACATCACATTGTCTGGTTCTGTGAGAGCCGACTGTAGGACCATAACCTCACCCCCCCCCCCACACCCTCCCCTCAAACATAAACAAGTCTCCCTCTCTTCCTCTCTCCCTTTCTCCCAGAGAATTGGATAAAACAGGAAGAGTAAAAGTAAGTAAAAATAAAGAATAAAAGGATAAATAAATAAATAAGAGTAACTAAAAGAAATATAAGGAGTAAAAGAAAAGTATATAAGAAATAAAAGAATAGAAAGGAAAGATTAAAACCACTTTTGTATATTATTGCTACAATGGATACATTAGAACTGGGGCCCTATAGACTTGGGGTCCATTAAAAATGGGGTCCATTAGAGCTGGGGCCCTATAGAATTGGGGTCCATTAGAACTGGGGTCCATTAGAGCTGGGGCCCTATAGAATTGGGGTCCATTAGAACTGGAGTCCATTAGAACTAGGGTCTATTAACACAGGAGTGTAAATAAAAGTGAACCCATTAGGACTGGACCAATTAAAGACTGGAGCCTATTAAAACTCTGCCAGCCAGTTCCACGGACCATCACCTCTATCATAAGAAAAAGGTCAGCGCCTGCACGAGCAGTCCACAGCGTCTGGCGTTCTGTTCCACCACACAGTGAGAAACTCATGACTGTTTACGCCAGGCGGGTGAACATTCGCCCGTCTTATGTGTATGGTGGCGCTCCTGTTATCAGCAGGAGTAAGTCGACCTGTAATCAGCAGGTGTAGGTCTACCTGTAATCAGCAGGTGTACGTCTACCTGTAATCAGCAGGAGTAGGTCTACCTGTAATCATCAGATGTAGGTCTACCTGTAATCAGCAGGATGGTAAACCCTGGCAGTACATAACCTAGGACGGTACACCCTGGCAGTACATGACCTAGGACGGTACACCCTGGCAGTACATGACCTAGGACAGTACACTCTGGCGGTACATGACCTGGGACAGTACACTCTGGCAGTACATGAACTAGGACAGTACACCCTGGCAGTACAGTACATGACCTAGGACGTACATGACCTACTCCCTGGCAGTACATGACCTAGGACGGTACACCCTGGCAGTACATGACCTAGGACAGTACACTCTGGCGGTACATGACCTGGGACAGTACACTCTGGCAGTACATGAACTAGAACAGTACACCCTGGCAGTACATGACCAGTGACCTAGGGCAGTGCACCCTGGCAGTACATGACCTAGGACAGTACACTGTGGCAGCACATGAACTAGGACAGTACACCCCGGCAGTACATAACCTAGGAAAGTACACCCTGGCAGTCATGACATAGGAGAGTACACCCTGGAAGCACATGATCTAGGACAGTACACCCTGGCGGTAGAAGACCTAGGACAGTACATCCTGGCAGTACATGAACTATTACAGTACACCCTGGCAGTACATGACTGGGACAGTACACCCTGGCAGCACATGACCTGGTACAGTGGGACAGTACACCCTGGCAGTACATGACCTGGGGCAGTACACCCGGCAGTACATGACCTAGGACAGTACACCGTGGCAGTACATGACCTGGGACAGTACACCCTGGCAGTATATGACCTGGGACAGTACACCCTGGCAGTACATGACATTGGGACAGTACACCTAGCCGGGCACTCCCTGGAGGTAGGGTCTCACGCTCGGCTTCAGTACACCAGTTGACTTGGTTAGGTACAGTTCAGAGCTTCTGATCCGCTCTTCTACTCCTGCTGATTACAGGTAGACCTACACCTGCTGTTTACAGGTTGAACTACACCTGCTGATTATAGGTAGACCTACACCTGCTGTTTACAGGTTGACCTACACCTGCTGATTATAGGTAGACCTACACCTGCTGATTACAGGTTAACCTACTGCTGCTCATTACAGGTAGACCTACACCTGCTGATTACAGGTAAACCTACACCTACTGATTACAGGTAGACCCTCTCCTGATCATTACAGGTAGACATACTCCTGCTGTTTACAGATAGACCTACATCTGCTGATTACAGGTAGATCTACACCTGCTGATTATAGGTAGACCTACACCTGCTGATTACAGGTAGACCTAAACCGGCTGATTACAGGTAGACCTACTGCTGCTCATTACAGGTATACCTATACCTGCTGATTACAGGTAAACCTACACCTACTGATTACAGGTAGACCCACTCTTGCTCATTACAAGGTAGACATACTCCTGCTGATTACAGATAGACCTACATCTGCTGATTACAGGTAGATCTACACGTGCTGATCACAGGTACACCTACACCTGCTGATTATAGGTAGACCTACACCTGTTGATTACAGGTAGACCTACACCTACTGATTACAGGTAGATCTACACCTGCTGATTATAGTTAGACCTACACCTGCTGATTACAGATAGACCTACATCTGCTGATTACAGGTAGATCTACACTTGCTGATTACAGGGAGACATACACCTGCTGATTACAGGTAGACCTACTCCTGCTGATTACAGGTAGACCTACACGTGCTGATCACAGGTACATCTACACCTGCTGATTACAGGTAGACGTACACCTGCTGATTACAGGTAGATCTACACCTGCTGATTACAGGTAGACCTACACCTGCTGATTACAGGTAGACATACTCCTGCTGATTAAAGATAGACCTACATCTGCTGATTACAGGTAGATCTACACGTGCTGATCACAGGTACACCTACACCTGCTGATTACAGGTAGACCTACTCCTGCTGATTACAGGTAGACGTACACCTGGTGATTACAGGTACACCTACACCTGCCGATTACAGGTTGACCTACTCCTGCTGATTATAGGTATACCTACACCTGCTTATTACAGGTAGACCTAAACCTGCTGATTACAGGTAGACCTACTCCTGCTGATCACAGGTAGCCCTACTCCTGTTTATTACAGGTAGATCCTACACCTGCTGATTAGAGGTAGACCTACACCTGCTGATTACAGGTAGACCTACTCCTGCTGATCACAGGTAGCCCTACTCCTGTTTATTACAGGTAGATCCTACACCTGCTGATTACAGGTAGGCCTACACCTGCTTATTACAGGTAGACCTACACCTGCTGATTACAGGTAGACCTACTCCTGCTGATCACAGGTAGCGCTACTCTTGTTTATTACAGGTAGATCCCACACCTGCTGATTAGAGGTAGACCTACACCTGCTGATTACAGGTAGACTTACACCTGCTGATTGCAGGTAGACCTACTCCTGCTGCTTACAGGTAGACCTACTGCTGCTCATTACAGGTATACCTACACCTGCTGATTACAGATAAACCTACACCTGCTGATTACAGGTAGACCCAATCCTGCTGATTACAGGTAGACATACTCCCGCTGATTACAGATAGACCTACATCTGCTGATTACAGGTAGACGTTCACCTGCTGATTATAGGTAGACCTACACCTGCTGATTACATGTCGACTTACTCCTGTTGATAACAGGAGCGCCACCATACACATAAGACGGGCGAATGTTCTCCTGCCTGGCGTAAACAGTCATGAGTTTCTCACTGTGTGGTGGAACAGAACGCCAGACGCTGTGGACTGCTCGTGCAGGCGCTGACCTTTTTCTTATGATAGAGGTGATGGTCCGTGGAACTGGCTGGCAGAGTTTTAATAGGCTCAAGTCTTTCATTCGTCCAGGCCTAATGGGTTCACTTTTATTTACACTCCTGTGTTAATAGACCCCAGTTCTAATGGACTCCAGTTCTAATGGACCCCAATTCTATAGGGCCCCAGTTCTAATGGACCCCAGTTCTAATGGACCCCAATTCTATAGGGCCCCAGTTCTAATGGACCCCAGTTCTAATGGACCCCAATTCTATAGGGCCCCAGTTCTAATGGACTCCAGTTCTAATGGACCCCAGTTCTAATGGACCCCAATTCTATAGGGCCCCAGTTCTAATGGACTCCAGTTCTAATGGACCCCTATTCTATAGGGCCCCAGCTCTAATGGACCCCAGTTCTAATGGACCCCAATTCTATAGGGCGCCAGCTCTAATGGGCCCCAGTTCTAATGGACCCCAATTCTATAGGGCCCCAGTTCTAATGGACCCCAGTTTTAATGGACCCCAAGTCTATAGGGCCCCAGTTCTAATGTATCCATTGTAACAATAATATTCAAAAGTGGTTTTAATCTTTCCTTTCTATTCTTTTATTTCTTATTTACTTTTCTTTTACTCCTTATATTTCTTTTAGTTACTCTTATTTATTTATTTATCCTTTTATTCTTTATTTTTACTTACTTTTACTCTTCCTTTTTTATCCAATTCTCTGGGAGAAAGGGAGCGAGGAAGAGAGGGAGACTTGTTTATGTTTGAGGGGAGGGTGTTGGGGGGGGTGAGGTTATGGTCCTACAGTCGGCTCTCACAGAACCAGACAATGTGATGTAGTCGTGGCCAGAATTAGGCTAGGATACAGACACATCTGGCAAGTTAGTAACGCTGTACCCATACCGGAACACTCAGCATGTAAACTTTATGATAAACCTCTAAAGCATACACTTGTACACTATATAATTGAATGTGACACTGTCAAAGACTTCAGGCCACCTGACTTATTGTATCTTGAACTATGTAATTACTACATTGAATCAGGGGTGCTTGACGACATTCTTGCTGTTTATCCCAAATTTGCTAGCCCACACTGATTAGTCTTCAATTAGAATATGACTCCAATGTATGCGAACCACTGACCTATATATACTGCTAATGAATATGATGTATTTCCTTCTTTGTGTACAAATCCCTGTCCTGCATGGCAGTGAACAGTGGCATTACCCACATGAATCTGACCTATATAGTGTCAATGAATGTTATGCATCTCTTTGTATACGAACCTCTGTCCTGCATGGCAGTGAACAGTGACATTACCCAAATGAATCTGACCTCTATACATATATAGCTGTTAATGAATATGATGTATTTCTTTGTGTATGAACCTCTGTTCTGCGTGGCAGTGAGAAGTGATACCACCCTCAGTGTCAAGACCTGACTGAATTACTCAGAATAGGCAAACTGTACTACAATCTTTGCCCAAAAATTTGTTAAACTAAAATTAACAGTCGGCTCTCACACCAAGGGGAGACGTGGAGGTGGATAACTGAGGTGGATAGCTGGGTGTAAGATACAACTCTTAACAGGACTCACTGTATTGCTGCATAATACAAAGACATGCATGACAATGTTTTAGTCAAGAAAAGAGAATTGAGAACAAATCATAATGGTTCTTCATTTATTAACGACGTTCATCAAAATGAACAGTTACACTTTCAAAACAATAACACATGTTCCTAGCTAGCTAACCAGGGGTTACATGAATCAATACATTTCGTGAAAGGGATAAAACCTAAAAGGTACTCACATTATACCCCGCCATATGATATGATACATACACGCACCCACACTTCACTCTCTCCAAAAACAGATTCTCCTTTTTCAAACTGCTTCGGCCACAAAGGGACGTTACATCTTCATGTTGTCACGTCTTATAGGTTTTCTTATCGGATCAAGGCCTAAGGCATTCACTCTCACAGGTCCCTGCAATTGGCTCGAACTTGGCGGGAACACTCAGGCGGGAAACACTTATGACATTGTTACACACATTAGGCCCACGTCTGAATGGGCCCTATATTCTAATGGTTAGGATTAGCTAAATGTAGGCTAGGTTATGTTAGGTTGGGTTAGGAACTATCAACAATACGACCCACTTACCTAGAAGTCAACTCCACCAGCCACTACACTACCAGGAAAGATGATAATAACAATTACTCAGAAATACCTTCAACACTTTCTGACGACGCTTACTACTTCAAATATTTACTCCTCCAGCCAAATGACACTCACCCAAGGAGAAACAACAGGCCATAAATGCTCTAGAATATTATATTTACCTCGAGTCGTGTCCATGGACACGCACGCCTGAATTTCAATTCTGTTGTGAGGGAGTTAAGACAATGCAAACGGAGTGGCAGGTGAACATTGCACGAGGGTGTGTGAGTTATAACACCTGGGTAGCGAGTGAGAATGGAAGGGGGAGGGAGGGGAGGAAAGGTTAGGTTAAGATTTTGGTTATTTATGGAGAAATTGGTGAGTGAATACATGATTTTTTAGGTATTATTCTCTAGAATGAGTTAATATATCGTACGTGGTTTTGAGTGTTATCGTACGTGGCTTAGATAGCAATATACGTAGTTATTTATAGTATTAATTAAACAAGGTTAATTGGGTAGTTAAGATATTGTACGTGGTTTAAAGGCATATGTATATTACGGAAGTGGTTATGCTGCACAGATGCCGCAGCTACTTCACTCCTGAGCAGTTGCTTCAAGTATATAAGGGGACATTTTTGGGGGTTAAAACCATCTTTTTTACTACTTTTTTTTTCTCTTTTTGTTATGTTAGATTTGTTAATTTCTTGGAGTACTGCTCTCATATCTGGGGTGGCTCTTCTTCTGTCCAACTGTTATATCGGGTGGAATCAAAGGCATTTTGTCTTATTGACTCTCCTCCTTTACTTGATAATCTTTCTTCCCTTTCTCTTCCCCGTAATGTTGCTTCACTCTTTCTGTTTTACAGGTACTTTAACGGCCAATGGTCGGTGGATTTGGCATCCTGTGTACCGCCGCCAAGGCCGTGGGCTGGTAACATTCGTCTTGCCCGCGGTGCCCACCGTTTCTCGGTGGCTGTCGGTCACACTAGAATAACCTGTTATAGTACATCCTTCTTTCCTCACACAGCCAAACTATGGAATGCTCTGCCATCTTCTGTGTTTCCATACTCATACAATCTGTCTCACTTTAAAAATCTGGCTTTCCGGCATCTTCGTGGTGTGGATTGACATAATCTTTTTCGTTCTATTTTAATTTATTTTTACTCTTATTTTTTCGCCCCATAGGCCCCGTGGTGGGTCGATGACCTGTACCCGGGTGGGTTATCCCCCCACCCCCCTAAAAAAACGTAGTTTAGGGTTAATTATACTCAAGTGATGTGTTATGCTATTGAGTGGTATTGTTCATCGTGTGTTGAAATCTTCGGAGCTCAAAACAGCTGTGCATTCCAATACTGTTATTTTGACACTACAAGGTTCAGATTACTTGGAGAAATGACCAAAAAACACAGAAATTTTTAAGTTTTATTATTGTGTTGGATATAAACATCAAAATCTGTAAGAACTAAGTCAAAATCGGAATAAAAAAAAGGATTTACAGATTATTAAACATCGATTCATTATAATGGTGATAAATGGAGGAAAAAACAGGATAATTCTTAATAAACTTGTTTCTATCTCCCCGAAGTTTCTGACGATGGATCTTGTCAACGCGGTGTTGTCTTCGTCAGGTGTGTGAGCGAAGATTACTTATCTGGAGGAGTAACAGCAGAAGGAGGACTCATGAGCCAGGTTGAGGGGTACCGGAAGGCGAGCTTCGTGTTCCTCCTGTGTTTGGTAGTCACCTGCTGGACGCCGTCAAGTGAGTCTCTCTCTCTCTCTCTCTCTCTCTCTCTCTCTCTCTCTCTCTCTCTCTCCTTCCCTCCATCATTGGTCCTCAAGTCACACTCCCATCAACATATACCGGCTTAATGACACATGTTCTACACGAATCACACTTACCTCCTGAATGAGACACACACACACAAACAAGTGAGGGGCGATATGATAGAGTTGTATAAATGGAAGTCGGGGCTGAACAAAGGGGACATTACAAAGGTACTCAAACTGTCTAACCAGGAGCAAACTCGTAAAAATGGTTTTAAATTAGAGAAATTCAGATTTAGGCGCGAAATGGGTAAACATTGGTTTGGAAATAGAGTAATAGACGACTGGAACAAGTTACCAAATATCATCATTAACTCGAATACCCTGGATAGCTTCAAACATAGGTTGGATGGATATATGAGCAATAGGGGTTGGGTGTAAATGGGACTGCCAGTATGGGCCTATAGGCCCGCTGAAGTTTCCTCCATTCTTATGTTCTTATGTTCACACCTGGGACCGCACCTGACTGTACACCACTTGAGTGAGTGAGGTCCTGTGACACCAGGCCACGTGGTGTCCCCTGACGCTACGACACCACGTAGTGAATGAGTTGTTACAGCTTCCTGTGAGGTCCCTCATGACACCATCTGTGAGGGAATTACTACACCACGTGAGGTCCCTCATAACACCATCTGTGAGGGAATTACTACACCACGTGAGGTCCCTCGTAACACCATCTGTGAGGGAATTACTACACACCGTGAGGCCCCTCATAACACCATCGTCAAATAAGAATGAGCCAAGGTGGATGACCAGAAAACTTAAATATGACATAGGAATAAAGAAAGGAATT
>NW_024740778.1:0-23184 GCF_018991925.1 Homarus americanus | reverse complement strand
AAAACACAACCTCCACCAAACACATCCTTCACCAAACACACCTCCACCAAATACCTCCTCCAAAAACACACCTCCACCAAACACACATCCCACCAAACACACTCCTTCACCAAACACACCCTCCACCAAACACATCCTCCACCAAACACACCCACCACCAAACAATACCATCTACCAAAACACCTCCACCAAACACACCTCCACCAAACACACTCCTCCATAAAACACACCTCCACCAAACACATCCTCCATAAACACACCTCCACCAAACACATCCTCCACCAAACACACCTTCCACCAAAATCTCACCAAACACACCTTCAACCAAACACACCTCCACCAAACACATCCCCCACCAAACACACCCTCCACCAAACACACCTCCACCAAACACATCCTCTACCAAACACACCTCCACCAAACACACCTCCACCAAACACACCCTCCACCAAACAAATCCTCCACCAAACACACCTCCACCAAACACACCCTCCATAAAACACATCCTCACCAAACACACCTCCACCAAACACATCCTCCACCAAACACACCTCCACCAAACACATCCTTCACCAAACACACCTCCACCAAACACACCTCCACCAAACAAACATCCTACCAAACACACCTCCACCAAAAACACACTCCACCAAACAAACCCTCCACCAAAACACATCCTCCACCAAACACACCTCCACCAAACACATCCTCCACCAAACACACCTCCACCAAACAATATCCCACCAAACACACCCTCCACCAAACACACCTCCACCAAACACATCCCCACCAAACACACCTCCACCAAAACACACCCTCCACCAAACACATCCTTCACCAAACACACCTCCACCAAACACATCCTTCACCAAACACACCCTCCACCAAAACACACCCCACCAAAACACACCTCCACCAAACACCCTCAACAAACACACCCCAACCAAACACACCTCCACCAAACAATATCCCTCCACCAAAAACATCCTTCACCAAACACACCTCCACCAAACACATCCCTCCACCAAACACACCTCCACCAAACAATCCTCCACCAAAACAATATCCTCCACCAAACACACACCTCCACCAAACACACCTCCACCAAACACACCTCCACCAAACACACCTCCACCAAACACACCCTCCACCAAAACAAATCCTCCACCACCAAACAACATCCCTCCACCAAACACATCCTCCACCAAACACACCCTCCACCAAACACACCCTCCACCAAACACACCTCCACCAAACAATATCCCTCCACCAAACAAATCCCTCCACCAAACACATCCTTCACCAAACACACCCTCCACCAAACACACCTCCACCAAACAAACATACCTCCACCAAACAATATCCTCCACCAAACACATCCTCCACCAAACACACCCTCCACCAAACACACCTCCACCAAACACATCCTCCACCAAACACACCTCTCCATCAAACACATCCCCACCAAACACACCTCCATCAAACACATCCTCCACCAAACACACCCTCCACCAAACACACCCTCCACCAAACACACCTCCACAACACACCTCCACCAACATGTCTCCACCTTAAACACACCTCCACCAAAACAAGCACCTCCACCAACACACCTCCAAACACACACACCCTCCAACAAACATATCCTCCATAAACACACCCTCCACCAAATACACATCCCCATAAAACACACATCGTCCACCAAACACACCTCCACCAAAACACACCTCCACCAAAAACACCCAACAAACACACCTCCACACCTCCACCAAACACACCTCCCACCTCAAACACACCTCCAACACACACACACCCTCCAACAAACATATCCTCCATGTCACACCTCCACCAAATACATCCTCCATAAAACACACATCGTCCACCAAACACACCCACCAAACACACCTCCACCAAAAACACCCTCTCCAACAAACACACACCCTCCACAACACACCCTCTCCTACCAAACACACCCTCCACAAAACATCAATCCACCAAACACACACACTTATCCACCAAACACACCTCCACCAAACACACCTCTGACCAAACACACCTCCCCAAACACATTCTCCACCAAAACACACCTCCACCTTCCAAATACATCCTCCATAAACACACTCTCCACCCAAACACACCTCTCCACCAGCCACACTCCTTCACGAAACACCCACCAAACACATTCCCATCTGCTAATACCTCCACCAAACACACACCCTCCAACACACACCTCCAACAAACATATCCTCCATGCACATACCCTCCAGCCAAACAATATCCTCCACCAAACACACACCTCCACCAAACACACCTCCATCAAACACATCCTCTACCAAACACACCTCCACAACACACACCTCTATAAAACACACCCTTCACCAAACACACCTCCACCAAACAGTCCCTGCACCAAACACATCCCCAGCCAAACACACCTCCATCAAACACATCTCTAGCCAAAACACACCTCCACCAAACACACCTCCACGAAACACACCTCCACCAAACACACCCTCCACACACCTCCACCAAACACATCCCTAACCAAGCACACCTCCACCAAACACACCTCCACCAAACAATATCCTCCACCAAACAAATATCCTCCACCAAACACATTATCTCACTCAAACACACCTCCACCTCAAACACATCCTCCACCAAACACATCCTTCACCAAACACACCTCCTCTACCAAACACACCCTCCATCAAACACATCCTCTACCAAACACACCCTCCACCAAACACACCTCCACCAAACACACCTCCTCCACGAAATGACACCTCCACCAAAATTAATATCCCTTGAACTAAAGCACACCCTCCATCAAACACCCTCCACCAAACAATATCCCTCCACCAAACAACATCCCTCCACCAAAACACATCCTTCAATTAAACACACCTCCACCAAACACACATCCTCCAGTTCAAACACATCCTTCACCAACACACTTACCAAACACACCTCCATCAAACACATCCTCACCAAACACACTCTGACCAAACACACCCTCCACCAAACACACCCTCCACCAAACACACCTCCAAACACACCTCCACCTCCTAAACACACCCTCCACCAAACACACCTCCCACCAAAAACACCCTCCAACAAACACACCTCCACTAAATACACCTCCACTAAGCACACCTCCACCAAACACACCTCCACCAACAGCATCCTCCATAAAACACACCCTCCACCAAGCACACTTCCACCAACATAATCTTCACGTAGAAAGACACCCTCCACAAACACATCCCTCATCCAAGAACAGCCTCCACCAAACACACCTCCAACACACACACCTCCAACAAACATATCCTCCATAAAACACACCTCCACCAAACACACCCTCCATAAAAATCATCATCCACCAAACACACCATCCACCAAACACACCCTCCACCAAACACACTCTCCACCAAACACACCTCCCCCAAAACACACTTCCACAAAACACAATTCTCCACCAAACACACACCTCCACCTCCAAACAATAAACCTCCACCAAACACACACCTCCACCAAACACACCTCCACCAAACACACCTCCCTCCACCAAACATTCCTGCACCAAACACATCCTCTACCAAACACACCTCCATCAAACACATCCTCTACCAACACACCTCCCACCAAATACACCTCCGTAAAACACACTCTTCACCAAACATACCTCCAACAATGAGACTCTTCACGAAACACACACCTCCACCAAAATAAATATCCTTTAACCAAGCACACCTCCCACCAAACACACCCTCCACCAAACAATATCCCTCCCCACCAAAAATCTCCTCCACCAAACACATCCTTCACCAAACACACCTCCACCAAACACACATCCTCCACCAAACATACCTCCGGCCAAACACACCCTCCAATGGAACACACACCTCCACCAAACACATCCTCCATAAACACATCCTCCAATTAAACACACCTCCACAAAACAGAACCTCCAACAAACACACCCCACACCAAACACACCTCCACCAACACCTCCTGTACCACCTCCACCAAACATACCCACCACCAAACACATCCATCTACCAAACACACCTCCACCACACACACCCCACCAAACACATCTCCATAAAACACACCTCCACCACAAACACATCCTCCACAAAACACACCTTTCCACCAAACACACCCTCAACCAAACTCACCTCCACCAAACACACCTCCACCAAACACACACCTCCACCAAACACACACCTCCATCAAACACATCCTCTACCAAACACACCTCTCCACCAAATACACACCTCTCCATAAAACACACACACCCTTCACCAAACACACCTCCACCAAACAGTCCCTTGCACCAAACACATCTCAAACACACCTCCATCAAACACACATCCTCTCTACCAAACACACCCTCCACCAAACACACATCTCCACACCTCCACCAAACACACCTCCCCACGAAACACACCTCTCCACCAAACAATATCCCTAACCAAGCACACCCCTCCACCAAACACACCTCCACCAAACAATATCCCTCCACCAAACAATATCCTCCACCAAACACATCCTTCACCAAACACACCCTCCACCAAACACATCCTCCACCAAACATGTCCTTCACCAAACACACCCCACCAAACACACCTCCATCAAACACATCCTCTGCCTCAAAACAATCTCCACCAAACACACTCCACTTCAAACACAACCCTCCACGAAACACACACCTCCACTTCAAATATCCTTAACCAAGCACAATTCTCCACCAAACACACCTCCAATTCAAATTAACATCCTCTCCACCAAACAATATCCTCCACTAAACACATCCTTCACCAAACACACCTCCACCAAAACATGTCCTCCACCAAACACATGTCCTTCACAAACACACCACCAAACACACCTCCATCAAACACATCCTCTACCAAACACACCTCCACCAAACACACCTCCACCAAATACACCCTCCACCAAACACAGCCCCTCCACCAAACACACCCTCCACCAAACACACACCTCCACCAACACACCTCCACCAAACACTCTCCAACAAACACACACCTCCACCTTTAAACACACCTCCACCAAGGCCACCCTCCACTAAACACACCTCCACCAACATCTCCATACCTCCACTGCTACTATTCTCCACGCAAATACACCCTTCACGAAAGCACCTCCACCAAACAATATCCCTCATCCAAGAACGCTCCTCCACCAAACACACACCTCCAACACACACACTTCCAACAAACATATCCTCCATAAAACACACCTCCACCAAACACACCTCCATTAAAAACCATCATCCACCAAACACACCATCCACCCAAACACACCCTCCAAACACACTTCCACCAAACACACCTCCAAACACACTCTCCAATAAACACACCTCCACCACACCTCCAATTCAAACACAACCTCCAACAAACACATTAATCTTCCCACCAAACACCTAATGCAAACACACCTCCACTAAATGACATTCCCCTGCAATTCAAATGGTCTCTACCAAACACACCTCCATCAAACACATCCTTTCTACCAAAACACACCTCCACCAACATACCCTCCAAAACACACCCTTCACTAAACATAATTCTCCACCAAAACATACCTCCACGAAACACATACCCTCCACCAAACACACATCCCCGAACTAAGCACACCCTCCACCAAACACACCTCCCAATTCAAACATCATCCCTCCACCAAAATCTCCCTCCACCAAAACACATCCTTCACCTCCAAACACACCTCCAACCAAACACATCCACCCAAACATATTCTCCACAACACACCCAACAAACACACCTCCACCAAACACATCCTCCATAAAACACATCCTCCACTCAAACACACCTCCCACAAACAGAATCCTCCAACAAACACACCTACACCAAACACACCTCCCACCAAATACTCTCTCCTAAACACACACCTCCACCAAACATAATGCACCACCTCAAACAATATCCATCTACCAAACACACCTCCACTTTTCTACATACACCCCTCCACCAAACACATCCTCCATAAAACACACTCCACCAAACACATCCTCCACCAACAAACACACCTTCCACCAAACATACCTCAACTAAACTCACCTCCACCAAACACACATCTCCCTCCACCTCAAACACACCTCCACTAAAACACACCCCCTCCACCAAACACACCTCCACCAAACACACCTCCAACACACACACACCTCCAACAAACATATTCTCCATAAAACACACACCTCCACCAAATATATCTCCATAAAAACACATCGTCCACCAAACACACCCTCCACCAAACACACCTCCCACCAAAACACTCCCCAACAAACACACCTCTTACTTAAACACACTCCTCCACCAAACACACCTCCACCAAACACACCTCCAACACACACACCTCCACAAACATAACCTCCATAAATACACCACCAAATACATCTCATAAAACACATCGTCCACCACACCTCCACCAAACACACCTCCAATTAAAAACACCTCCAACAAACACACCTCCACTTAAACACACTTCCACCAAACACACCTCCACAAAAACATCATCCACCCCAAACACACCATCCACCAAACACACCTCCACCAAACACACCTCTCCACCAAAAGGCCCTCCCCAAACACACCTCCACCAAACACACTCCACACCAGATCCATAAACACACACCTCCACCAAAACACAACTCACCAAATAATCTTCACGAAACACACCTCCACCCTAAACAATATCCCCATCCACACACCTCCACTAAACACACCCTCCAACACACACACACCTCCAACAAAGAGCATCCTCCATAAAACACCCCACCAAACACATCCCTCTCCACCAAACACACCTCCACCTCAAACACACCTCCATCAAACACATCCTCTACCAAACACACACCCTCCACCAAATACACACCTCCATAAAACACACCTTCACCAAACACACCCTCCACCAAACAGTCCCTGCACCAAACACATCCTCTTACCAAACATTTCACCTCCATCAAACACATCCTCTCACTAAACACACTTCCACTAAACACACCTCCACGAAACACACCAAACACACCTCCACGAAACACACCTCCACTAAAACAATATCCCTAACCACACTCCTCCACCAAACACACCTCTCCACCAAACAACATCCCTCCACCAAACAATATCCCTCCACCAAACACACATCTTCACCAAACACACCAAACACATCCTCCACCAAACACATCCTTCACCAAACACACCTCTACCAAACACACCTCCACCAAACACATATCCTCTACCAAATACATCTCCACCAAACACACCTCCAATCAAACACTAATCTCCACGAAACACACCTCCACTAAACAATATCCCTAACCAAGCACAATTCTCCACCAAATACACTCTCCACCAAACAAATATCCCTCCACCAAACAATATCCCTCCACCAAACACATCCACTAAACACACCCTCCACCAAACACATCCTCCACCAAACACATCCTTTCACCAACACACCCTACCAAACACACCCCACTTCAAACACATCCTCTACCAAACACACCCTCCACCAAACACACCTCCACCAAACCACACCTCCACCAAACACACCTCCACCAAACACACCTCCACCAAACACACCTCCCACCAAACACACACCTCTCCACCAAACACCTCCAACAGCTCCACACCTCCACTAAACACACCTCTCCAATGCTACTAATTCTCCACCAAACACACTCTCCACCAAATACATTCCTCCATAAAACACATTCTCCACTAAGCATACTCCTCCACCAAATAAATACAATTCTTCACGAAGCATAATTCTCCACAAACACATCCCCATCCAAGAACGCCTCCACCAAACACACCCTCCAACACACACACCTCCAACAAACATATCTCCATAAAAACACACCTCCACCAAACACACCTCCACAAAAATCATCCAATTAAACACACCATCCACTTTCAAACACATCTCCACCAAACACACTTCCACCAAACACACCCCCAAACACACTCTCCAATAAACACACCTCCACCAAACACACCTCCACTAAAACAATAACCCTCCACCAAAGGTTGTTCTCCACAAACACACCTCCACCCCAAACACACCCTCCACCAAACATTCCTGCACCAAACACATCCCCTACCAAACACACCTCCATCAAACACATCTCTACCAAACACACCTCCACCAAATACACCTCCAAAACACACACCCTTCACCAAACATATTCCACCAAACACACACCTCCACGAAAACACACCTCCACCAAACACATCCTAACCAAGCACACCCTCCACCAAACACACCTCCACCAAACAACATCTCCACCCAAAAATCTCCTCCACCAAACACATCCTCACTCAAACACACCCACCAAACACATCCTCCACCACAAACATACCTCTGCCAAACACACCCTCCAACAAACACACCTCCACCAAACACATCTCCATAAAACACATCCTCCACCAAACACACCTCCACAAAAACAGAACCTCCAACAAACACACACACATCTACACCAAACACACATCTCCACCAAATACCTCCTAAAACAACACCTCCACCAAACATACCCACCACCAAACAACATCCATCTACCAAACACACTCCACCATACACACCTCCTCCTGCACTAAACACATCCTCCATAAACACACACCTCCACCAAATTCCACATCCTCCAATTTTTCAAACACACCTTCCACCAAACACACCTCAACCAGTCCCCACCCTCCACCAAACACACCTCCACCAAATACATTCTCCACCAAACACACCTCCATCAAACACATCCTCTCACCAAACACACCTCCACCAAATACACCTCCATAAAACACACCTTCACCAAACACACCTCCACCAAACAGTCCCTGCACCAAACACATCCCTCTACCAAATGACACCCACCACACATCCTCTACCAAACACAATTCCCTCCACCAAATGACACCTCTCCACGAAACACACCTCCACCAAACACACACCTCCACGAAACACACCTCCACCAAACACATCCCTAACCAAGCACACCTCCACCAAACACACCTCCACCAAACAATACATCCTCTCCACCAAACAATATCCCTCCACCAAACACATCCTTCACCAAACACACCCTCCACACATCCTCCACCAAACACATCCTTCACCAAACACCTCTACCAAACACACCTCCATCAAATGCCAATCCTCTACCAAACACACCTCCACCAAACACACCCCCTCCACCAAACACACCTCCACAAACACACCCTCCACCAAACAATATCCCTAACCAAGCACACCTCCACCAAACACACCCTCCAGTTCAAACAACATCCTCCACCAAACAACATCCCTCTCCACCAAACACATGACATCCTTCCACCAAACACACACCTCCACCAAACACATCCTCCACCAAACACACATCCTTCCACCAAACACACCCCTGGGTTCAGCCCACACCTCCACATCCTACCAAACAACACACCTCCACCAAACACAACACCCTCCACCAAACACACCCTCCACCAAACACACCTCCACTCAAACACACCCTCCACCAAACACACCTCCCACCAAACACACCTCCACCTCAAAAACACCTCCAACAAACACACCTCCACTAAACACACCTCCCACCAAGCACACCTCCACCAAACACACACCTCCACCAACATATCCTCCATAAAATTGCCACACACCTCCACCAAGCACACCTCCACCAAATACATACCCTTCTTCACTGAAAGACACCTCCACCAAACACATCCTCATCCAAGAACGCCCTCCACCAAACACACACACCTCCAACACACACATACACCTCCAAACATATCCTCCATAAAACACACCTCCACCAAACACACCTCCATAAACACACCACTCAAACACACTGATCTGTCAAACACACTCTCCAATTAAACACATCTCCACCAAACACACTCCCCCAAACACACTTCCACAAACACACCTCCACCAAACACAATTCTCCACCAAAACAATAACCTCCACCAAACACACACCTCCACCAAACACACCCTCCACCAAACACACACCTCCACCAAACATTCCCTGCACCAAACACATCCTCTAATTAAACACACCTCCATCAAACACACATCCTACCAAACACACCCTCCACCAACACACCTCTCCGTAAACACACCCCTTCTTCACTAAACATACCTCCACCAAACATTAATCTCCACGAAACACACCTTCCACCAAACACATCCCCAAATCCAAGCACACCCTCCACCAAACACACCCCACCAAACAACATCCCTCCACCCTAAAAATCTCTCTCCACCAAACACATCCTCACCAAACACACCTCCACCAAACACATCCTCCACCAAACATACCCTCCGCCAAACACACCTCCAACAAACACACATCTCCACCAAACACATCCTCCATAAACACATCCTCCACCAAACACACCTCCACAAACAGAACCCAACAAACACACACAATCAAACACACCTCCACCAACACCTCCTAAAACACACACCTCCACCAAACATACCCACCACCAAACAATATCCATCTACCAAACACACCTCCACCATACACACCCAACAAACACATCCTCCATAAAACACACCCTCCACCAAACACATCCTCCACCAAACACACCTTCCACCAAACACACCCCTAAACCAAACTCACCTCCACCAAACCACATTCTCCACCAAACACGCCACCTCCACTAAACACACCCTCCACCAAACACACCTCCACCAAACACACCTCCAACACACACACACACCTCCAACAAAACATATCCCCATAAAACACACCCTCCACCAAATACATCCTCCATAAACACATCGTCCACCAAACACACCTCCACCAAACACACCTCCACCAAAACACCTCCAACAAACACACCTCTCCACTTCAAACACACCTCCACCAAACACACCTCCACTAAACACACCTCCACTAAACACACCTCCAACACACACACACCCTCCAGTCAAACATATCCTCCATAAAACACATACCCTCCACCAAATACATCCTCCATAAAACACATCGTCCACCAAACACACCTCTCCACCAAACACACCCTCCACCAAAAACACCCTCCTCCAACAAAACACATCTCTCTCCACTAAACACACCTCCACCAAACACACCTCCACCAAACACACCTCCAACACACACACCTCCAACAAACATATCCCCTCCCCATAAAACACACCTCCACCAAATACATCCTCCATAAACACATCGTCCACCAAACACACCTCCACCAAAACACTAATTCTCCACCAAAAACACCTCCTCCCAACAAACACATCTCCACTAAACACACCTCCACCAAACACACTCTCCATGATCATCTACCAAACACACCATCCACCAAACACACTCCTCCACCAAACACATTCCTCCACCAAACACACCTCCCCCCAAACACACCTCCACCAAAACACACCCTCCACCTCAAATACATCCTCCATAAAAACACACCTCCACCAAACACACACCCTCCACCAACATACACCCTTCACGAAACACACCCCTCCACCAAACAACATCCCCACATCCACACACCTCCACCAAACACACCTCCAACACACACACACACCTCCAACAAACATATCCTCCGTATAAAACACACCCTCCACCAAACAATCCCTCCTCCACCAAACACACACCTCCACCAAACACACCTCCACTAAACACATCCTCTACCAAACAGTTCTCCACCAAATACACACCTCCATAAAACACACCCTTTCTCACCAAACACACCTCCACCAAACAGTCCTCCTGCACCAAACACATCCTCTACCAAACACACCTCCATCAAACACATCCTCTACCAAACACTAATTCTCCACCTCAAAACACACCCTCCACGAAACACACCTCCACCAAACACACCTCCACGAAACACACCTCCACCAAACACATCCCTAACCAAGCACACCTCCACCAAACACACACCTCCACCAAACAATATCCTCCACCAAACAACATCCTCCACCAAACACATCCTCACCAAACACACCTCCACTCAAACACACATCCTCCACCAAACCATCCTTCACCAAACACATTCCCCACCAAACACACCCTCCATCAAACACATCCTCTACCACACCTCCACCAAACACACCCTCCACCAAACACACCTCTCCACTTAAAACACACCCTCCACCAAACAATATCCCTAACCAAGCACACCCCTCCACCAAACACACCTCCACCAAACAATATCCCTCCACCAAACACATCCTCCACCAAACACATCCTTCACCAAACACACCTCCACCAAACACATCCTCCATCAAACACATCCTTCACCAAACACACCTCTACCAAACACACCTCCATCAAACACATCCTCTACCAAACACACCTCCACCAAACACACCACCAAACACATCCTCCACTAAAATGACACCCTCCACCAAACACACCCCTCCACCAAACACATCCCTCCACCAAACAATATCCCTCCACCAAACACATCCTTCACCAAAACAACACCTCCACCAAACACATCCTCCACCAAACACACATCCTTCACCAAAATACCACACCTCTACCAAACACACCCGCCATCAAACACATCCTCTGAAATAAAACACAATTCTCCATCAAACACATCCTCTACCAAACACACCCTCCACCAAAATGTTAATCTCCACCAAACACACACCTCCACTAAACATTTCTGCACCAAACACATCCTACCAAACAATATCCCTCTCCACCAAACACACCTCCACCAAACACACCTCCACCAAACACACACCTCCACTAAACACACCCTCCACCAAACACACCCTCCACCAAACACATCCTCCACCAAACACACCCTCCACCTCAAACACACACCCTCCATCAAACACATCCTCTACCAACACAATTCTCCATCAAACACATCCTTCACCAAACACACCTCCCCACCAAACACCTCCACCAAACACACCCTCCACCAAACATTTCCTACACCAAACACATCCTCAACAAACAATATCTCTCACCAAACACACCTCCACCAAACACACCTCCCACTAACACACCTCCACCAAACACACCTCCACCAAACACATCCTCCACCAAACACACCTCCACCAACACACCTCCATAAACATGCCATCCTTCACCAAACACATTCCCTCCACCAAACACATCCTTCACCAAACACACCTCTTACCAAACACACCCCCACCAAAGCTGAAGAGTCCTCCACCAAACACACATCCCACCAAACACACCCTCCACCAAACACATCCTCCACCGCACACCTCCACCAAACAATATCCCACCACCAAACAACATCCTCCACCAAACACACCTCCACCAAACACACTCTCAATTCAAACACACCTCCACCAAACACACACCTCCACCAAACACACCTCCACCAACAATATTCCCTCCACCAAACACACCCTCCACCAAACATACCTCCATCAAACACATCCTCACCAAACACAATTCTCACCAAATACACCTCCATAAAACACATCCTTCACCAAACACACCTCCACCAAACACATCCTTCACCAAACACACCCTCTACCAAACACACCCCCACCAAACACACCCCCTCCACTCAAACACATCTCAAAACACACCCTCCACCAAACACACACCTCCAACCAAACAATATCCTCCCACCAAACACATCCTTCATCAAACACACCACCTCCAATTCCCAAACACATTCTCCACCAAACACACACCTCCACCAAACAATATCCCACCAAACACCAAACAATATCCTCCACCAAACACACCCTCCACCAAACACACACTCTCCACCAAACACACCTCCACCAAACACTTCCACCAAACACACCTCCACCAAACAATATCCTCCACCAAAACAATATCCTTCACCAAACACATCCTTCACCAAACACACCTCCACCAGCTCATAACTCCACCAAACACCTCCACCAACAATATCCTCCCACCAAACAATATCCCTCCACCAAACACATCCTTCACCAAACACACCACCAAACACACCTCCACCAAACACCATACCTCCACCAAACAATATCCCTCCACCAAACACATCTCCACCAAACACACACCTCCACCAAACACACCTCCAACAAACACATCCTCCACCAAACACACCTCCATCAAACAACACACATCCTCTACCAAACACACCCTCCATCAAACACATCCTCCACCAAACACCCTCCACCACAAACACACCTCCACTGCAAACACACCTCCACCAAACACAAACACACCCTCCACCAAACACACTCTCCACACTCCAAAACGCATCTTCCACACACACGCACACTACACCATACAGTACACTACACATTACACCACATGTTCAACACACTACTCCATGTTCTCCTCATATTATACACTACTCCACATAGTGCCGGATTTAGACCTGTGGAGGCCCATAGGCAGCCTCTTTGTGGAGGCCCCCCTTATTATAACTACCTTAGAGGGTGGGGTGGCGAGTGAAACGACCCTAAACATGCAGTTATATTGAGGAAATTAGAACATTGAGAAATTTTATTTTAACTGTTTATTTATTGATAGTGTACAAATTCCCAACACACACACACACACACAGCGTCAACGTCAGCGTCAACGTCAGCGTCAACAATTTTGCTCCCAACTATACCGCCCTTCAGGATTTATTGAACAGTCTCCAAAACTGGGCCACCAACAACCATGTCACCATCAACCATACCAAGACCATGGTTATGCACATCAACTTCTCCTCCGACATTGTCCCACCTCCTTCCATTACTCTAGGTCCGAACACACTCCAGGTTGTAGATTCCACGAAGCTACTGGCGCCACCATAGACAACAAACTAAATTGAAACCACACGTCAGTGAAGTTGTCAAATCCTCCAGTTTCCGTCTCCACCTCCTCCGCCGACTCAAGTCCCTCGGAGTTCCTGCACCTGAGCTCCTCAGTGTTTACACAATACATACTTCCTAAGCTCACCTATGCCTCCCCCCCTTGTCTTCCTCCCTAAATGCCACACAACGTAAACACCTGAGAAAAGTAAAAGAGGGCATGCAAGATTATTCTCTCCCTTCTTACTCCATATCAAGAAGCGCTCAACACACTGACCCTTTCGACTTTCACTGACCATCATGACCTCATCTGCAAATTGGTAAGAAGCTTTCACACCATCCTCGACACCGGCTCCTACTACCACCTAAGATCCTTAGCCAGAGAATTGCTGTTCGACACCACAACCGCATCCAGCCCATACGTGCACGAACTGGTCGCTATAAGAACAGCCCAGTCCCAACCATTGTAAAAATTATCAATAACTTGTAATAAACCAGTGTATTCACTCCAGTAAACACTACTCCTTGCACTGTCACTATGTTGAAATGAACTGTAGTTTCTCCCATCTAGTTATTATATATCTTATTTGTATCACTTATGTTACTTGTATATTATTTGTAATTCGAAACCCATTCCCTAAATATGTAACTGTATATTTTCAGCCTTCTGGCTGCCAAGCACATCCGTAGCATTATTTCAACATTTGGAAATGTATCTACAACTTTCTTGTCTATCAACTTGGCTTGTAAAGGTAATGTACTCTCCTTTCTCATCATCTTCGTCTTCAAGAAATTGAGTGAAGAATGCCTTAAACTGCACAAGTTCAACTCCAAGTGTTTGATCCGTCATTCTTGAACTCAGCAACCAATTTTTGCTGCAGCTGCTTCGAATTTCGTCACAATTCGTGACTCCCGTTTAGACAGAACCCGAAAAAGTGAACCGGTTTCCTCTAGCAGGCTTTTGGCCGTTGATCCAGACTCAGGAACTGATCAATTGCTGGAAGGGAGTTACAGACTCGAAATTTTTCTCCTGTGAGAGGGCTGCTTCTTCTGATCGTCCGCCAATCCAATGGCTTGGAGTGGCACGTACGTTGACGCTTGCGTGTCTGTGAATAATCCCCAGTTTCTGACATTTTCTTCCCTCCTTCTCATAAACATATTATATTTGTTTTGTTTTAATCTCAATTTCGTTATTCTATGGTTCATTTTTTAATCAATATATGTTTCTGGAATTCTAAATATATTATGTAGCACAAACAATAGCATTCATTAAAAATATGCGGTTTATAGGAAAACCAGGTATTCATAATTTCAAGGTAGCTAGCCTAATTTCTATCCCGCTTCTTGCTGAACATAGTTTTACGTGATGGAATAGATAAACACATGAATTTTGAAGAATGAAAATATAAATAATCCAAATGGATAAACAAATAAATAAAAATATTTGTAATATGGGAGGCCCCAGATTGTAGGCCCTGGGCAGCTGCCCTTTGCCTCCTGGATGGGCCTGACTCCATCTTCCTTTTTCTCCATATTTCTCCACATACTATACACTACACCATATCCTTCATGCATTGTGTCACCACACCTTTCTCCCACACCCTCCATACTACACCATACTAGTAAGGCAGATATGCGAGAAAAATTTCAGGGTGTCATAAAAGCAAACTGTGGGGGAGTTTAGCAGAGGATAGACCAAGACTGAGGGGTTTTATTCACGTGAAAAACGCCAAAATGTTTGGGCACATGGGCTGAAGGCACCCTCACCCGACATTCCAAAAATGAATTACTGCCGGGTCTGGGGTGTGGCCTTGTCCCTGAAATCACCCCTGAAAGTGGATAAAAAGTGGCATTTATTTAAGGAAAGAGCGCCTTGAGGATAAAACCAGTGTCAAACCTTTCCTTGTGGTCCACTGAGTGTCTGAAATAGTAATGGCAGCAATTTTGAGACAAGCACTTTTACCTAACAACACCCAATTCTTACTATCCTCTAATTTCAAATGACCACTAACATGCAAGAATAAGTGACTCATTGAAATTGTATAATTTTTCTATGACTGACGCTGATACATTTTCAGTGAAACGTTTGTTTTTGCATTCTTTGAGCCATGGCATGTGTTAGTATATCGTCTCAAAAATTTTGCATAATTCAACGGTAAGAATGCAATTTACCGTTTTTTTTATAAGTGCTGTGAATTCATAGAATACGAGTCAGGCCACTATAACATACCTTTTTTTTTAACAAAATGCTCTACAGTCTATATAAAGAAGGCCTATGCATCAATAAAATAAAAGGAAGTCACTCAATGGCACCTCTAATCCGAATTATTTGGGTATAACATAAGGGCTTAAGAATGGAGAAACTGCAGCGAGCCTGACTCTTCAATCATATTATGGGCAGTCCGGAACACCCAACCCTATCGCTCTATATACATCCAACCGATGTTTTGAAGCTATCCAGTCACCTTTGTTTAAGCCCTGATTTCCATTGCTGCACCTCGATCATATCGCCCCTCCATCTCATCTCTCGAGGAGTGCAAATTAGATGCTTTAACCTGTCTCTTATGCCTCCAGGTTCCTAATCCCCGGGATTAGTCTTTATCATTCTAAATTCCTTCCTAAGGATTTTACCCATTCTATGAGTAAATGACCGAATTGTACCATGTAATCCAAGTAGGTCCCCACAAGCGCAAGATATAGTTTAGGATGACCTCATAGTCTTGTAACTAACACTTCTTTGTAAACCCAAGTGCTTTGTTAGCCTTGTTTTAAAGAAATACCTGTTTTACTTTGTTTAGATTCCTACTTATCATTGCCTAAATCTTTTTATACAGTCCAGGTTTTCTATAACATCGTTTTCATCTGGTATCTGGTTTCTCTGTACGTCTCTAGACTAAGTACTTTACATTTATCATTGAATTTCCATCTGCCGTGTTAGACCATTCGATTTTTTGAATTGCCACTGTATTTTGCAGGTCCTCCTCAGGTTAATTACTTGCCCTATTTTTGATGTCATCAGCAAATTCAGCCTTGTGTACTCCACTGAAGCATTGCAATTGGATTTCTATAAGTAATGCTCGCTCGCTGTTTCTACCATGTCCTGTAACCACGCCTAATCCATTATAGAGGCTTCACTGATTGTATTTGCGGGGCCATCAAAATATAAGAAAAATAAGCAATAAACAAACCTTTTACATCTTTTTTTGTAACTCAGCGTGCACCTGGGACAACTATAGTGTCAACACTGGAACCTAGATGGCAAAAAACACTGTGTACCCAACGGTGAGAATTTGCTATCAGAATGAGGATTCCACCAGAAGAACCGCCAGCCTCGCCTGCAAGCTCAGCCAAGGCGCACTGACTGGACGGATGTGAGGCGGTGCTTTGGTGAGATGAAAAAGATTATTTCTCCTTTCTCACATCTTTGGAATGGGCCAGTTCAAAGCCCGGCCCAAACCACCACTGGGGAGATGGAGATAAACGTCTCCGTCAAAGTGCCTCCAGTTTCATATATGCTTCATTCCTTCACCCAGAAGTTACCACTCTTTTTTGGTTTCATTTTGAAGCAGCAGATAGATCTCCCGTAATCTGTGATCACATACATGGACCCTATCTCCCAGTCACCAACGAAGAACGATGTGGTACAGGAAACAATGGTGCATCCACTCAAGTGGTAGAGAAACAAACCAGAAATATGGCATCGTAATGTATGATCTCCACAAAGTAGTCCTAAAGGCATTCTCCATTTCAAGCTCACCTGACTCCCTGATTTTGGTAGACTCGTCATATTGCTCGAAACTTCCATCTTAAGCCGTCTTCTTCGGGAGACGTAGGAACAATTTTTGGCTTATTCAGGGATTGAATACCTTCTCAATTAGAAGCAGGTATCTTCCTTGGCCCGGTTACTTATTTAAATTCATGAAAGATGGTACCTTGGAATTTCTTAGAATCCGCAAGTGTGCTGCGGTGATGGAACGAGAGCTTTCTTCAGGATTCATTCGTTCAACAACAGATGAGGAGGTGTAAGGGCGGAAACTATCCTTCCCTGCTCGTACCGCTTTCTGCTAACTCTCTCGTTTGCTGGTGCGACCAACCAACACTTGGGGGTGTTGGACAGAAGTGAGAACGGCAGCGACTACCTGTGTCACCGCCAGATTCACCCCAGCGCCATACAGTCACTGTCTACCTACCCCGCTGTTCAATGGAATTCTGGCTGTGATCTCATGCCGATTGCGGGCTCGTGGGCTGTATTACTGGGCCTTCACCTATCGTGTCAATTCTCTGATCATCTGCCTGCATACCACAACCGTCAGTTCCATCTCCTCCGTCCTGTACCCCGTGTTCTGCCATTTCAAGACATCTGTCGCTCAGTGTAGGTTGAATGGACGCTTCTACCCTGAGTGCTGGATCACCGTGTTTAGAACCTTTAGGGCCACTGTCGTAGAAATATATGTTCATTGTTTGATTCTGGGGTTGTTTGTTCCAATAATTGCTGACTCCTTGTTGTTCGATTCTATGATTTTCCAGTAGTTGTTTGATTTCGTAATGGTTTTGATTCATTCAGTACTGACTCCATTAGTTGTTTGATTCCTTTGATTGTTTTGCTTCCCTTAATTGTTTACTCATTATTATTGACTAAGTTAATTGTTTGACTTCCGTAATTATTGTTGATGTTTGTTGGTGGTATTAAGTTTTATCTTATATTTTTTTATAATCGAGATCTCAATCTCAAACGGTTGTTTATTCCTCAGAAAACCATGGTCGCCGGCTTTTCCATTAAGATGCAAAGATTGGTCTGGTAAGGGATTTCTATCCCTATTCCCAGGCCTTTAGGGAGAGTAACCCTTATACAAAATAAGGTCAACAGTAATTTAACTGCTAAATATTGTAAGGAAACTGTTGTTGAGACTGCCTCATTCAAAAATCTCTTGAACAGTTATGGCGCGCTTCCATTAAATAAATGCCACTTTTATCCACTTTCAGGGGTGATTTCAGGGCAAGCCACATCTCCCAGACCCGACAACAATCCATTTTTTGGAATGTCGGGTGAAGTCCTTCTTATGAGGGCCAAACGATACAGCGTCTTCCGCTTGAATATAAAATATCCGGGGCTCCCGGTCTAGGATTTAATTGGTCTCTCGTTTTTCTGATGTGTAGCCACTATGACGATGGCCTAGTTTGGGAATGGCAGAACATTTTCCAAAATGGCTTCCAAAATAAGGATATGACCAAGAAGGCTTAAATGTGGATATTTCATATATATGGCTTCGATTATACTAGTTATTATTCTTCTATTTTGATAGTTCCTCTTGTGGATTACTTGTCAATCAATTTCCAAAATAAGCTGTTTGGATAATTAAACATAAAATTCAAAATTTCGACCACAGATCCTTAAGCAGCATGTAGAGAATAACTATAGCGAAATTTTTTTATTAGATTAATATTCGGACTACAAAAAAAAAAACATTAAGTCATCATCTCTATTTTGGAGCCAAAATATTTATTTGGCTAAAAATTTGGGTATAAATGGCCTTCAAACATGCTAATTGGATCTATGGTCGAAATGTTGGAAATTTTTGGTAAATGGATTTAATAGTTAACCTGTTTTTAAATTTTACAATTAATTTTACTGATCCAGTTGCCAACATTTTTGATTGTCGAGAATTTGCTCAAAATCTCATTATATAATTTTCGGCACTTGTCCAGCATACCTAGCCGTTCGGGCGGTCTGCCCAGTGTTAATACAGGAGTTGAGGCAGCTGTGAGCAAAATGAAAATTATAAAGCTTGTGAGGATGATCAGCCATCAGCAGAATTTATAAAACAAATATATGGGCAAGAATGGGATAAAATGCTTGACTAAAATATGTAATTCTATATACTTCAAAGGGGCAACCGGTATTTCAAAGAGACAATAAAATATTTATATTGTACCTTAAAAAGCAGGATCCTTAGGGTGCACCCAGTTTAGAACAATTAGCATAATAAGTCATCCTTGCAAATATTTTTTTATTTAACATAATTTTAAGTAGAATAAATTTTAGAATAGAAAATGATTTATCTGAATATCGAAATGAATTTAGAAACAGAAGGAACTAGAAGCTATACAGTATTTGGTTTGATGATGCAGGTGAAAAGAGCGTACTAGAGGTCCAAAGAAATTTGTATATCTGATTTGTTGATTTAAAAAAAGTATTCTGATAAGGTAAAGCCTGATACAGTAAGAGATGTTGTTGAAAAGAATAGGCATTACTGAGGTTATTAGAATTCTAAAATTTTTTACTGGCAACAAGAGGCTGCAGTGTTAGTAGATAATGAACTTATTAATGGTTCCAGTTGAGGGAATAAGACATGGCTGTGTTCTAAGCTCCGACATTTTATAATATATATTCAAATTCTAAATGGGAGAGGTTATAAGTGATAATGAAGGACTAAAGTGAATGGTAAGTAATATCAAATAAATTATATATAGATGATACTGCTCGTATTAAAGATAGTAATGAATATTGCTAAAAAAACTCGTTAACAGATTAGTGGAAAAAGCTGGGTTAGGAGTTGTGCTGTAGGAGCAAGAGGTAATGGTTGTTTCCAGGTGAAACAGAATCCTAAAACTCAAAATTATGGTAGGCTACATGAACCTTATCAAGAAGAAAATATTGGGAGTATTTAAGTAACTAATGAAAGGGATATTAACTTCAATTTGAAAACGCTGCGAAGGCCTTCTTAGCAGAACTGATGTGTGGATGAGGAAAGGTGGACACGTCCAGACACGAGAATGAGGTTGAGCGTTTGAAATATGGTGTAACAAAAGAATGTTAAGAATAAGTTACACTGACAAAAACAAAAATACTTGAAACGTAGAAAAAAATAAGATACTTTAAATGGAAATAATTAGGGATGTGGGGATAATAAAAAAGAAATATTAATGGGCAAACCTTACTGGGATGGATGGATGAAATTAAAAAAATTGGGTACACAAGAAATACAAAATGCCGGAGGATTGGTAAAAATAGCCCGGGAAAGCGTTTAGATGGGGATGGTGCTCTGATTCAGAATGATGCGACAATTCAATATTCAAAATGTCAAAATCCACTTATTCTTTTTGGACAATTACACTTATCAAACTTTCAATCTTTCGACCACCGATCCTTAATCAACATTTCGTGGATTATTACCTATACAGAGATTTTGGGCAAATTAATGTTTCTGCTCAAAAAACATCCTGGTTCTTAAGGTTCAGTACAGTCAGCCAGGTGGAAGAAGTACAACAAAATACACCAAATTTTTTCTCATAGTTCCCATGATTTGACTGCTCTGTGCATTAGTCCTTTGCTTCAACAAGCGCTATATATACTGTATGTTGTTAGTAATTACACTAATCATCAGCAATTAAAGTTGGCAGAATACAAGCTCAAAAATATTACCAATTTATATTTCTTTAATAATATGGTAGCCAGCAAACTTGACAGATGTGAGTACAAGGGTGGCAGGGTTGCTGGCCAGCGTGTCAGTGAGTGAGGAGGGCGCGGAGCGTGTGGTGGCTGCTGAAGCACTGGCAGGTAGCGGTCCCACCAGCTCACTCAGTAACTCAGTTACATGGCACCTAGTCTAATCAATATCACGTCCCGGGTACCATTACGCATCTTTTTAGAAAACACCATGACCTCCTCCTGTATCCAGCCATAAAAGCAGGGTCCGGATCCGGACATCTAATAATTCAAAGCCGGTTTTTATTTTGTTTTGTTTTCATTTCACCCTTATCGGTCTACTAGCCGTTCGGGCGATTGGTCTATATTAGTACAGGAAAATTCAGGAGTAGCCGGATGACCTTTGATGTTTCGTACTACTACTACTACTACTACTGCACTTTGCTGCCACTCAGAAGTCGAGTACTGACGATCATCCGCTATGATGCAGTGATGAGTTATGCAGATGTAACCTTCGTTACGTGGGCTCTGAGGTGACTCGAGAAGTGGAAATGCAGGACCAGCAGGGTCATCCACAGATGTTGCATCGAGTGCTACATCTAGTGCGGGAGGGGCGGTAGCGTCTTTCCGGCACTGGCGATGCTCCGGTATGCGATCGAACAATTCAAAGTATTAAGGCAGTACAACTGCGTGTGGTGCTCCTCCGGCATTACGGTGTGGAGTAGGGGTGACAGTTTTGCAAAGTTTCCAATCTAATTGCTTGGGTTGGATTATTTGTCTATCGGCCACGCTGGTTCCGGAATATGTTTGAATCTTTAACATCAGTGCATTAGAAGGTTTGTGAATACTTTTCGGTTCGACATAAAAAAAACCAAGAATAATGGTGAACATTCTTTTATTGGCATGTATGCTTCAGTTTATCAGCAGCACACTAGCACAGTTGGCACACTA